>NC_089272.1:28129642-28429642 GCF_963678975.1 Dysidea avara
CGAGTTTATTTTATCGAATCGGTCACACTGGACCTTTGTACGTACGGCAGTGCAGTCTGTTTTTACTTTGTCAGTCAGTCAGGTGGATCAGTCAAGCTTACAAGTTCTGCTAGCAAGACAGGTGGGATTTCGTGCAATACATGGCATTTGAATTTCGCCGAGTGAAGTGAGTGAATACGTCATCCTGTCAGCAGTGTGCTAGGACTGCAGCACAGGCTGTGGCTAACGTAAAGTAACTTGTATTTGCACTAAAGTATTAGCTCTACCGGACTGGATGAATTTGTTGGAGTACAGTTGTGGCACGTGCGATGATGCTCGACGAAATAGTTACCTCGATTGGAAGCAGTCAGTACTGAAATAGTTACGTAGCTAGTTATTTAAGCTGTAATAATCCAACACCGTATGTTGGCTAGCCCCCCCATTGGGTCATTAGCCTTTTTTTTGCAATCATGAATGATTTTGAGTGTTTCGTGAGGGCATGCCTGCCTCTCCATCACCTTCTGGCTAGCTACGCCCCTGGTAGAGGTTAGCCTTGCTCGGCCTCACTCCAAATCACCTAGATCACTCAATAACACATGTTGCTGTCAGACCTTCAGTGCTGGTCACTGTAAAGTGCTAATAATAACTAGAATCACTGAAATCTCCGTATACTATTGTGCATCAATTCCGTGTTACAGAATCGTTTCTGTCTTTAGAAAGTAGAATTAGAGACAACTAAATCTAAGAACTTGCGTCTTGGTTTTTTTAAAATGAAGAATGTAAATGATACAGAGTAAAACAAAGCAGACTAGCTATAACATTATAGGGTACAACACAGAACCACTAATAAAACTATACATACCTATAGCTATCTATTTACTTACTCTACATACAACTACAAGCAGGGAAATACAACTAAGGGAAAAGGGGTTGGTCATCAATATCAATGCTCTGAAGTGCCCAATACCTCAAAATCGTTCTGGCATTGTTCAACCATAATGCAACAGAAGGTTGCTGAAGTAGATTCTTCCTTGCAACACCAATTCAATATTACCTAAATACAATAATAACTCCTGAGGGAACAGCCTCACAGCTATTATATCTGACATATCAGTGCACCTCCTCTTCCAAACCCTTGTTTGATGTGTACACAAGTGTTGGATTTGCATACAAAATACAACTAGCTACATGTAAAATGAGTGCTTTAGCAGTAAACTTTAAATTTCTAACAAAAGTGTTAAGAGTGGGTATATATAAAGGGAAACTATTGGACTTTGTTGACTGTCGTTTTATTTCAAATCAGGAATACACTCCAATCTTTAGCAAGTATTTGCGGCTTTTTAAAAAAAATTGTGCTAAAATTCAATTTCACTCATAATTCACTGACAAAATCGGCCAAGATTATGTAGGCCCTGTCACCTCTTTACAAGCAGTCTGAAGCCTCGATGGAGCTCTAGACAACCCAAGGATAGTTAGATCTGATCAGTTTCTGAGTAAAAAATCCCTGACATCTGCCATCTGGTTTTCCCATCTTCCTTCAGGAGTTGCTTAAAAGTTAGTAAGTACTGTATATGACAGGCCTAACTTATGATTATCCTCCATATTACCATTTAATGGTAACCACTGATCAAAATTTCTGGAGCTGCTTATGGATGCATAATGAGTTGTACACTACAACTGAGATATTACATTTCATTGTAATGTACTGCACAGTAATGATCGAGACTGTGTGACTGATTAGGCATTCTGCAAGTTATAAGCATAGGCGGATCTAGGAGACATTGTCAGGAGGGGCCAAGGGGGGGGGGGGGAGAAGTTTTAGTGTACAACAGTGTGTATTCCACTAAGAGGAATTCTATTACACAAGTTATATTCAGTTGCATAACTATAGCTGGATGAATGATAGACATGCAGTTTTAAGGCTGTAGTTAGAGAAAAAAAATTAAAAAATTTGACTTCCTGGGTTTGAATTTGGGAGCATTTTTGATAACATTTAGCTAACGAAGTGTATGCTTGCAATGCATATAAAGATTAGTGAGATAATATCTGTTTGATGGTAAAGTGTACTAAATCAAGAATAAGGTGTAGATATTGTTGTTATAATGACATTAGAATTGTGACTGTTCTATTAGAGTAGTGACTGCTCTATTAGAGTATCTCGATCTTAACATTTATAACGTACAGTATAACTTTAAAGTACATTTATAACTGTTTTCTTCTATTTCAGTTTCCCATTGGCTTTTTATACTTCTCAATACAGTGTGAATGTATGATTCCAGTTTCTGGTATCAATATAGTACAGTGAGTCCAAGGGGAGCAAGAGAAGGGCCAGGGGGGGCACAGCACCCCTTGGCCCCCCCTCGGATCCGCCTATGGTTATAAGGTTAACAGCCACTTAGACTAGTGTGTTCTATACATGACTGATGAAACTACACACATGAACACTACGAATATTCAGTGGAAGTACTGCTGCTCAATCTTTGCTGTTACATATTAGTGATGAGGCTATTATGCTCTTTTAGTTACATATGCATTATGCAGGTGCTAAAAAATCACCAGCAATGCTCGCAATAAATACCTATTGTCCTTATAAATGTCAATAATATCAATTGATTGTTGTATTTATAACATTTGCATGATCTAGGAACCTGCAGAATATCAACAATTTTGGAATAATACACTGTAGGTGGCAGGAATAATTTTGGAATAATGGAATGATTTTCAAATATAATTAATACAAATCCATAAATTTTACTTGTAAATAAAATTCTCTTGGAAACAGATCTCAAACACTGCTAGCTTAAAATGAAATCAAAGATCAAGACACTTTAGAGAGCAGTCGCCTACCCTAATAAAGCAGTCACCCAAATGTACAGTGACTGTGCAACATGGCGGATCCAGGATGGGGCATTTGGGGCAAATGCCCTCCCCCCCTTCAAGAAATTGCATACAAGATCGAGATACTCTAATAGAGCAGTCAATTACTCTAATAAAGCAGTCACAATGTTCATGAGGCAGTGCAGCTTACTTATGAAGCTATAAATAGGATTTAGCTATTATTGTTGTGACCTTTGTTTTTTGCTCTTCAACTTTTTTTCAGCAAGGTGCCCCCCTCTTTCCAGACTCTGGATCCACCCCTGCTGTGCATGCTCTATTAGAATCTCTAGACCTTTAAAGCTACAAAAATGTGCTTACTAGTAATTGCCTCTATAAATGCAGAAGAAAGCAGATGTAATTAGCTGTATTTTAAGAATCATGTGCACTCCAGAAAATAATTTCAGGAATAATAGTTGAAGAAAAACAAAAGAATAATAGAGAGATTTAAAAGCATATTCCACAGCCCACAGGTCTCTATTTGCATATTTAATAGTCTTCCATTCATAGGTTGGTACTTTACAGCATAATTACTTGATGATTCTACCTGAATATAACTAAAATTTGTGACCCAGCCCTGTTTGCGAATAGGGTATCTTGTAGCCTTTTCCATTCCATGTACTTGGCCACCTGTAACTTGACATGTGAATGTGGTATCACCCTGATATTTGGTACCATATATACCCCTAACATAGCACTATGGTTTGGTGTAATGTGCAGGTGATAGGTTGAAAACATAAAGTGTTAAGATTAGTCAAACTTGACAATTTGAAAAGGCTATAAGACCCCTTTTTGCAGACTGGGTTACATTTGTTCTATTTCAACTATTAGAAATTTGACTGCTTGAGTATGTTGATAATAGTTTTAAAATAATGTGAATACATTTCCTACATTGATCTATTGTAAAACTTCAAAATGCCACCATAATTATACCTGATTCTTATACACAGCTCTGAATCAATTAATAATATTCCTGAAATTCGACCTGCATAGTGCTACAGGGTATGCCAGCATAATGGTTTCTAGTAAATTAGGTAATTTAGGTAAGTATTTCAAACTATGGAGCTATTTCCTTGCAAAATCGATACTCCCTAATAGAGCAGTCAGTGCATGGAATATGCAAACTGTTATAGAGCACTCAAAATGCATTGTACATAACATATAGCTCCTAAGATCAAAATACATACTCTGTAATAGAACAGTAAGTTTGTAGTAAATTTTAATATAGCATGCCTGATAAAGATGTTCCTAGGAGCATAATGCAAGCATGCATGCATAATGGAAGCACTCATGAAGAACACGATGGGTGAAGATAAAAACATTTTGGGCAAAATCTTGATAAGCTAAATATTGACTCAGGTCTATCTGAAATATTATTATATATATACGTACTGGAATAATAATCAGATCCTTTATGATATCTTGCCACAATGATGACTTGTATCATGTGGCCAAACCTAGATATACACCTTGATTAATTTTAGGCACATTGGTCAAATTTCTCTTTCATAGCTGAAATAAGGTACTGAGTGGTTTTCTGTCTTGTGCTAAAATTTTAGCTATTCCAGAGATATGGCAATTTATTGTCTAGTACATTACAAAGTAACTATTCAATCGGCCTGAGTCAAATATGCTCAAAATTTTGCCTGAAATGCTTTCAGGAATTTTCCACAATTTTCACCTACAGTATATATATATGATATCTCTTCAGTGTTCCCATTATGCTTGCACTATGCTGAGTATGCTCCTAGGTTAGCAACATTTCTTACGATTATCTTGATTAGTGAATGCTATATGTATTAGAGTAATTCACTACAAAACTCTATTGCAGTTTGCAACTTCCACTGACTGCTCTATTAGGAAGTGACAATCCTGAACTCCATAGTTTGCACCTAATCTGCTAGAATTATACTGTGTTTTTTATATCATGCGGACCTATTTTTCATAGTAATGCATTGAGTTCTGTGAGTGATTAATTACTTTGATGACATACATTTCTAAAATATAATATACAAAGAGATTTCTGATAGTTGAATGAAGTTTTCTGGGTACTTTTCTTCAATTAATAATCATTAGCTTTAGCCATAATACTAAGCCATTTCATTATCTAAACAAATCACCCAATTTGTATATAAGTTGGTGTTCCACACATGTGAAATTATTATACACATGGTCTGATATAGTCATCCATATCTCAAAGCTTTGGGTGTGAAATTTCACAACAAGAAGCTTAAGGTTTATTAATATTATTTTTTAGTTGAAGTTTCTACAACTTTTGCATGTTCCTAAATGTATTATAAAAAACAGCCAAGCTGTAAAAAAAGGTGCGGCCCCCAAAAAGGCCATGGTGAAAAAAGATGTGAAATCCAAGGTGGCGGCCAAGAAATGGCTGTGATGGTAGGTTAATGGTAAAAATTTTAATAACGACAATTCAGGTGAATTTGGTGCCAAAACCAAGCGGCACAAAATTCACCTGAATTGTCGGTATTAAAATTTTTACCATTAACCTACCATCACAGCCATTTCTTGGCCACCACCTTGGATTTCACATCTTTTTTCACCATGGCCTTTTTGGGGGCCGCACCTTTTTTTACAGCTTGGCTGTTTTTGATTAGATATCACTTCTTTTTGTATTTGTATACTGCAAAGCCGGCCTATGGCTGGCTTTGGGGCTTTTTTAACCCATGTGTTTTTTTCTTTACTACAGGAAGAAGAAAAGAACTTAAAGAAGAATTTTAGTACTTCAATTATTTTTGATTTTATTAGTAATTATACAAATTATATACATATATTTATTACGTGCCCATTATGCCCCACAGGATATTTTTTTTGCAGCTGATCTCTCTACTGGGTGACTTGAAATGTAGCTGAACTATATACAGGATGGTTTCTTTGTAGCTGAACTCTCTACAAGGTAACCTCTTCTAGCTGGTCTCTCTACAGGGTATTTTGTTTCTAGCTGAACTCTCTACAGGTGATTTGTTTGCAGCTAAACTCTCTACATGGTGGTTTCTTTGTAGCTGAACTCCCTACATGATGGTTTCTTTGTAGCTGAACTCTCTACAAGGTAACTTCTTCTCTACAGGGTGATTTGTTGTAGTTGAATTCTCTACAAGGTGGTTTGTATGAGGCTGAACTCTCTACATGGCGGTTTCATTGTAGCTGAATTCTCTACAGAGTGATTTGTTTGCAGCTGAACTCTCTACATGATGGTTTCTTTGTAACTGAACACTCCACAAGGTGACTTCTTCTAGCTGATCTTTCTACAGGGTGAATTGTTGTAGCTGAACTATCTACAAGGTGACTTCTTCTAGCTGATCTCTATACAGGGTGATTTGTTTGTAGTTGAATTCTGTACAGGTGGTTTCTTTGTAGCTGAACTCTGTACATGATGGTTTCTTTGTAGCTGAACTCTTTACAAGGTGACTTCTTCTAGCTGAACTCTCTACGGGGTAATTTCTTTGTAGCTGAACTCTGTACATGATGGTTTCTTTGTAGCTGAACTCTTTACAAGGTGACTTCTTCTAGCTGATCTTTCTACTGGGTGATTTGTTTGCAGCTGAACTCTCTACATGGTGGTTTCTTTGTTGCTGATAGGGACCCGCCGATTATGCTGGCATAATTATGAGCATAATAAGTGTCTGAAAGCATTGAGCATAATGCTAGCATAATAGGTAGAATATTTGTGTAATAGTATGAATTCTTGCTTATCAAAATAGCTATCACAGAAAGATCGATATACTCTAATAGAACAATCACATAGCTGACTGTTCTATTAGAGTATATCGATCTTTTCTGTGATATGCATTTTGACAAGTAAGTTTGTGCTTCAGCCACTTATTATTTATCCATAAATTGGAAATTATTAGCAGAGCATGAGAACTGAGGCATAAATAATTGGGCATAATTTGAGCATAATGGGTAAGTATTGAGCATAAATTTAAGCATAATAGGTAAATTTTTGAGCAGTGCAGCATAGCATAATAGGTAAAATGATGAGCATAATCGGCGGGTCCCTAGTTGCTGAACTCTCTACAAGGTGAATTCTTCTACCTGATCTCTCTACAGGGTAATTTGTTTGTAACTGAACTCTGTGCATGTGCGTTTTTGTGGGTGATCTCACTGCAGGTTGACACTAAAGGGTGATCTTGCTTGTAGCTGAACTCCTTGCATTGTATCTAGTTTCTAGCTGATCTCTCTACAGGGTGATTTGTTTGTAGCTGATCTCTCTACAAGTTGATTTGTGTGTAGCTGATCTTTCTACAGGTTGATTTGCTTGTAGCCCATCTCTATACAGGGCAATTTGTTTGTGGCTGAACTGTGTACAAGGTGCTTTTTTGTAGGTGATCTCACTGCAGGTTGATTTTTTTGTAGCTGAACTCACTAAAGGGTGATTTGCTTGTAGCTGAACTCCTTACATTGTGTCTAGTTTTTAACTGATCTCTCTACAGGGTGATTTGTTTGTAGCTGAACTCTCTATAAGGTGATTTGTTTACAGCTGAACTCTCTACATGGTGGTTTCTTTGTTGCTGAACTCTCTACAGGGTGTTTTGCTTGTAGCTGAACTCTCTACAGGGTGATTTGTTTCTAGCTTATCTCTCTACAGGTTGATTTTTGTGTAACTGATCTCTCTACAAGCTGATTTGTTTGTAGCTGACCTCTCTTCAGGGTGATTTGTTTCTAGCTGATCTCTCTACAGGGTGATTTTTTTGTAGCTGACCTCTCTTCAGGGTGATTTGTTTCTAGCTGATCTCTCTACAGGGTGATTTTTTGTAGCTGACCTCTCTTCAGGGTGATTTGTTTCTAGCTGATTGCTCTGTAGGTTGATTTGCTTGTAGATGAACTCTCTACAGGGTAACTTGCTTGTAGCTGAACTCCTTACTTTGTGTCTAGTTTGTAGCTGATCTCTCTACAGGGTGATTTGTTAGTAGCTGAACTCCTTACATTGTGTGTAGTTTCTAGCTGATCTCTCTACAGGGTGATTTGTTTGTAGCTGATCTCTATACAAGTTGATTTGTGTGTAGCTGATCTCTCTGCAGGGTGATTTGTTTGTAGCCGATCTCTCTACAAGGTAATTTGTTTGTAGCTGAACTATCTATAAGGTGATTTGTATGTAGCTAATCTCTCTGCAGATTGATTTGTTTTAGCTGAACTCTGATTTGTTTCTAGCTTATCTCTGTACAGGTTGATTTGTGTGTAACTGATCTCTCTACAAGCTGATTTGTTTGTAGCTGATAACTCTGCAGGTTGATTTGTTTCTAGATGATCTCTCTACAGGTTGATTTGTTTGTTGTTGATCGCTCTAAAGGTTGATTTGTTTGTAGCTGAACTCTCTGCAAAATGTTTTGTTTGTAGTTGATCTCTCTACAAGGTGATTTTTTGTAGCTGACCTCTCTTCAGGGTGATTTGTTTCTAGCTGATATCTCTACAGGGTGATTTTTTGTAGCTGACCTCTCTTCAGGGTGATTTGTTTCTAGCTGATCTCTCTACAAGCTGATTTGTTTGTAGCTGACCTCTCTTCAGGGTGATTTGTTTCTAGCTGATCTCTCTACAGGGTGATTTGTTTGTAGCTGATCTCTCTACAAGTTGAATTGTGTGTAGCTGATCTCTCTGCAGGTTGATTTGTTTGTAGCCGATCTCTCTACAAGGTAATTTGTTTGTAGCTGAACTATCTATAAGGTAATTTGTTTGTAGCTGATCTCTCTGCAGGTTGATTTGTTTTAGCTGAACTCTCTACAGGGTGATTTGTTTGTAGCTGAACTCCTACATTGTGTGTAGTTTCTAGCTGATCTCCCTACAGGGTGATTTGTTTATAGCTGATCTCTCTACAAGTTGATTTGTGTGTAGCTGATCTCTGCAGGTTGATTTGTTTGTAGTCGATCTCTCTACATGTAATCTGTTTGTAGCTGAACTCTCTATAAGGTGATTTGTCTGTAGCTGATCTCTCTGCAGGTTGATTTGTTTTAGCTGAACTCTCTACAAGGTGATTGCTTGTAGCTGAACTCCTTACATTGTGTTTAGTTTCTAGCTGATGTCTCTACAGGGTGATTTTTTGAAGCTGAACTCTCTACAGGATGATTTGTTTCTAGCTTATCTCTCTACAGGTAGATTTGTGTTGATTTGTTCATTGCTGATCGCTCTAAAGGTTGATTTGTTGCAGCTGAACACCCTGCAAAGTGTTTTGTTTGTAGCTGATCACTCTAAAGGGTAATTTGTTTGTAGCTGAACTCTCTCCACAGTGACTTGTGTGTAGCTGAATTCTGTGTAGCTGAATTCTCTAGAGAGTGACTTAATTGTAGCCGAATTCCCTACAGGGTGCATGACTTGTTTATAGCTGAACTTTCTTCAGTGTGACTTGTAATGTTCTGAATCTCTATAGTGATATATTTGCTTAACTCTCCACATGGTGACTGTCTTCTTGCTGAACTGTCTATAAGATTAACTGTTTGCAGCTGAACTCCCTACAGAATAACTTGTGATGTAATGAAATTCTACAATGGAATAAATAAATTAGCCGAATGCTCTATTAGGGTGACTGTTCTATTAGAGTATCTCGATCTCGCATTTGCTACACGGAGTTGGCTTTCGAATCATAATTCAGTAGTTTGTAATCCGATTCTTCTGTACTACTGCAAGGACTTTCAATGAAGATTATTCCAGCTATACACCGATTTTCAGCTCATTGCTCTAAGCGGTTTGCCTAGTAGGCGTGAAAACTAATACTTTTTTATTCATAAAAATCGATCGCGTAATTGTGACAAAGGTTGGGTTTTGTGTCATATCTCCGTGGTCTTTATCTCGATTCCTTTCAAACCACCAAAAGGCACTCCTACGATGGTTACTCCATCTACATAGCAATTTTCAACTCATTCCATGTAGCGGTTTACCCTGTAGGCGTGACAACAAATCGATCTTGTTTTACGCGAATAATCGATCATAACTCCTTAACCATTCATCGGATTTGTACCAAATTTGATGCTAGGATTCGCCTTTGGACTCCCTTTCCGTGTGCCAAATTTCAAGGCGATCGGAGTACGCGTTTGCTTTTTACAGCAATTTTTGCAAGTGTGCGAAAAGACGAAGAAGAAGAAAAAAAAAAAAACGAAGAAAAAAAAAACGAAACTTTGGCAGCTCGTATCTCGGAAATGGCTTTAGCGATTGCCTTCAAATTTGTAATGTAGACTCCCTTGGCTGGCGGGCAACTGTGTAGCAAATTTGGTTTCAATCAGATAAGTGATCACCGAGATACAAGGGTGTGAAAATGACGTTTTCGTTCTTCCTGTCAATATACTCACAGTGTGGCGCGCCGGCTTCTTGGGCCGCACGACACACTATCGTGTGTCTTGATATAGGCTTTCCAAAATCCAGTCTCATATTATTTTTGAGCAGTCACCAAAATCACCACTCTAATGGGTGTATTTACATCCACTCATCATCCAGTTATTAGTTTGTCACGTTATTACAATCTAATCAAAACAGCCAAGCTGTAAAAAAAGGTGCGGCCCCCAAAAAGGCCATGGTGAAAAAAGATGTGAAATCCAAGGTGGCGGCCAATGAAATGGCTGTGATGGTAGGTTAATGGTTACATTTTAATAACAACAATTCAGGTGAATTTGGTGCCAAGACCAAGCGGCACAAAATTCACCTGAACTGTCGTTATTAAAATGTAACCATTAACCTACCATCACAGCCATTTCATTGGCCGCCACCTTGGATTTCACATCTTTTTTCACCATGGCCTTTTTGGGGGCCGCACCTTTTTTTACAGCTTGGCTGTTTTTGATTAGATATCACTTCTTTTTGTATTGTATACTGCAAAGCCGGCCTATGGCTGGCTTTGGGGCTTTTTTAACCCATGTGTTTTTTTTAACACAGGAAGAAGAAAAGAACTTAAAGAAGAATTTTAGTGCTTCAATTATTTTTGATTTTATTAGTAATTATACAAATTATATACATATATTTATTACATGCCCATTATGCCCCACAGGATATTTTTTTTGCAGCTGATCTCTCTACTGGGTGACTTGAATTGTAGCTGAACTATATGCAGGATGGTTTCTATGTAGCTGAACTCTCTACAAGGTAACCTCTTCTAGCTGATCTCTCTACAGGGTATTTTGTTTCTAGCTGAACTCTCTACAGGAGATTTATTTGCAGCTAAACTCTCTACATGGTGGTGTCTTTGTAGCCGAACTCTCTACATGATGGTTTCTTTGTAGCTGAACTCTCTATAAGGTGACTTCAACTAGCTGAACTCTCTACAGGGGATTTTTTTGTAGCTGAACTCTCTGCAGGGTGATTTGTTTGCAGCTGAACTCTCTACATGATGGTTTCTTTGTAACTGAACACTCTACAAGGTGACTTCTTCTAGCTGATCTTTCTACAGGGTTAATTGTTGTAGCTGAACTATCTACAAGGTAACTTCTTCTAGCTGATCTCTATACAGGGTGATTTGTTTGTAGTTGAATTCTGTACAGGTGGTTTCTTTGTAGCTGAACTCTGTACATGATGGTTTCTGTGTAGCTAAACTCTTTACAAGGTGACTTCTTCTAGCTGAACTCTCTACGGGGTAATTTCTCTGTAGCTGAACTCTCTATATGATGGTTTCTTTGTAACTGAACTCTCTACAAGGTAACTTCTTCTAGCTGATCTTTCTACTGGGTGATTTGTTTGCAGCTGAACTCTCTACATGGTGGCTTCTTTGTTGCTGAACTCTCTACAAGGTGAATTCTTCTACCTGATCTCTCTACAGGGTGATTTGTTTGTAACTGAACTCTGTACAAGTGCGTTTTTGTGGGTGATCTCACTGCAGGTTGATTTGTTTGTAGCTGAACTCACTAAAGGGTGATTTTGCTTGTAGCTGAACTCCTTGCATTGTATCTAGTTTCTAGCTGATCTCTCTACAGGGTGATTTGTTTGTAGCTGATCTCTCTACAAGTTGATTTGTGTGTAGCTGATCTCTCTGCAGGTTGATTAAATTGCAGCCGATCTCTCTACAAGGTAATTTGTTTGTAGCTGAACTGTCTATAAAGTGATTTATTTGTAGCTGATCTCTCTGCAGGTTGATTTGTTTGTAGCTGATCTCTCTACAGGGTGATTTGTTTGTAGCTGATCTCTATACAAGTTGATTGTGTGTAGCTGATCTCTCTGCAGGGTGATTTGTTTGTAGCCGATCTCTCTACAAGGTAATTTGTTTGTAGCTGAACTATCTATAAGGTGATTTGTATGTAGCTAATCTCTCTGCAGATTGATTTGTTTTAGCTGAACTCTGATTTGTTTTTAGCTTATCTCTGTACAGATTGATTTGTGTGTAACTGATCTCTCTACAAGCTGATTTGTTTGTAGCTGATCACTCTGCAGGTTGATTTGTTTCTAGATGATCTCTCTGCAGGTTGATTTGTTTGTTGCTGATCGCTCTAAAGGTTGATTTGTTTGTAGCTGAACTCTGCAAAATGTTTTGTTTGTAGTTGATCTCTCTACAAGGTGATTTTTTGTAGCTGACCTTTCTTCAGGGTGATTTGTTTCTAGCTGATATCTCTACAGGGTGATTTTTGTAGCTGACCTCTCTGCAGGTTGATTTGTTTGTAGCCGATCTCTCTACAAGGTAATTTATTTGTAGCTGAACTCTCTACACGGTGATTTGCTTGTAGCTGAACTCCTTACATTGTGTCTAGTTTCTAGCTGGTCTCTCTACAGGGTGATTTGTTTGTAGCTGATCTCTCTACAAGTTGAATTGTGTGTAGCTGATCTCTCTGCAGGTTGATTTGTTTGTAGCCGATATCTCTACAAGGTAATTTATTTGTAGCTGAACTGTCTAAAAGGTGATATATTTGTAGCTGATCTCGCTGCAGGTTGATTTGTTTTAGCTGAACTCTCTACAGGGTGATTTATTTGTAGCTGATCTCTCTACAAGTTGAATTGTGTGTAGCTGATCTCTCTGCAGGTTGATTTGTTTGTAGCCGATCTCTCTACAAGGTAATTTATTTGTAGCTGAACTGTCTAAAAGGTGATATATTTGTAGCTGATCTCTCTGCAGGTTGATTTGTTTTAGCTGAACTCTCTACAGGGTGATTGCTTGTAGCTGAACTCCTTACATTGTGTCTAGTTTCTAGCTGATGTCTCTACAGGGTGATTTTTTGTAGCTGAACTCTCTTCAGGGTGATTTGTTTCTAGCTGATCTCTCTACAGGTAGATTTGTGTTGATTTGTTCATTGCTGATCGCTCTAAAGGTTGATTTGTTGCAGTTGAACACCCTGCAAAGTGTTTTGTTTGTAGCTGATCACTCTAAAGGGTAATTTGTTTGTAGCTGAACTCTCTCCACAGTGACTTGTGTGTAGCTGAATTCTGTGTAGCTGAATTCTCTAGAGAGTGACTTAATTGTAGCTGAATTCTCTACACAGTGCATGACTTGTTTATAGCTGAACTTTCTTCAGTGTGACTTGTAATGTTCTGAATCTCTATAGTGATATATTTGCTTAACTCTCCACATGGTGACTGTCTTCTTGCTGAACTGTCTATAAGATTAACTGTTTGCAGCTGAACTCCCTACAGAATAACTTGTGATGTAATGAAATTCTACAATGGAATAAATAAATTAGCCGAATGCTCTATTAGGGTGACTGTTCTATTAGAGTATCTCGATCTCGCATTTGCTACACGGAGTTGGCTTTCGAATCATAACTCAGTGGTTTGTAATCCGATTCTTCTGTACTACTGCAAGGACTTTCTATGAAGATTATTCCAGCTATACACCGATTTTCAGCTCATTGCTCTAAGCGGTTTGCCTAGTAGGCGTGAAAACTAATACTTTTTTATTCATAAAAATCGATCGCGTAATTGTGACACAGGTTGGGTTTTGTGTCATCTCCGTGGTCTTTATCTCGATTCCTTTCAAACCACCAAAAGGCACTCCTACGATGGTTACTCCATCTACATAGCAATTTTCAACTCATTCCATGAATCGGTTTACCCTGTAGGCGTGGCAACAAATCGATCTTGTTTTACGCGAATAATCGGTCATAACTCCTTAACCATTCATCGGATTTGTACCAAATTTGATGCTAGGATTCGCCTTTGGACTCCCTTGCTGTGTGCCAAATTTCAAGGCGATCGGAGTACGTGTTTGCTTGTTATAGCAATTTTTGCAAGTGTGCGAAAAGACGAAGAAGAAGAAAAAAAAAACGAAGAAAAAAAATCGAAACTTTGGCAGCTCGTATCTTGGAAATGGCTGGAGCGATTTCCTTCAAATTTGGAATGTAGACTCCCTTGGCTGGCGGGCAACTGTGTAGCAAATTTGGTTTCAATCAGATACGTGATCACCGAGATACAAAGGTGTGAAAATGACGTTTTCGTTCTTCCTGTCAATATACTCACGATGTGGCGTGCCGGCTTCTTGGGCCGCACGACACACTATCGTGTGTCTTGATATTCACTTCATTGATAAATTTGCTATTGAGTATAGTAGCTAAAGCTGTATGATGAAGCAATAACCTACAACTAGATGTGGCATAAGTATGAGTCAGCAATTTTATATGCTGGCATTTTGTAGCAGAACTGCTGAAGCATAATGCATTATGCTTGAACAGTTCCAAAAAAATATGCTCGCTTGCTCAGCTATAGCTTAAAATTAATTATAACTGTGCATGACAAGCACAAGAAAACTGAGTCAAGAAAGTATAAAATAATAAGCACCCAGGAGTATTATAGCTTAATTACTGTAATAAATTCTTTAACTATATACAACATATACAATTAAAATTGTATACATAATGTATTGCATAGCTCTCAGATAATATGTTGTATGTGGATAGAACATGAGATGAAATTTTTAGCCTAGTGAATGAGGTAGCTGACTAATGTGGACTGAACATCACTACAAAAAAACCTCATTTCTAGCTGAAGATGAATGTGCTTGAGGACATTGTATGTTTTCTTTTTGTAATGCTTATTTTTCTTTGTATGTACAAATGTGTGTACATGATCTATGCACCAATGATATGATCTACGTACCATTATTACATAGAGTATGTTAAAACCAGCATTATATAAACCCAGCTCATTTCAGTCATTTGCTGACACGTACCACTGCTTGAAGGTTCTTAGTTTACTAATTTGTTAAGATGCCTTACTGTAGTTATACTTATAGTAAAGTGTCAGTAAACTTAAGTATATGGAACATAATTATTTTACTAAGTTTTAAACTCTCAGTAAAACATCAGTAATGCGGGTTTACTGAAAAACTACTAAAATAACAAACAATTAACTGTTCCATATACTGGGGATATACCACTGTAGTAAACTAAGATACTTCAAGCAGTGTACATACATAGGAAATTCTCCAGACTGGCTGTCAACAGTATCAAGTACTAATTGTGTCAGCAGCCTTTGATTCCTTTCAGTGTTCATTGTATAAGAAGTGCTTATAAATCACTTGTCTTATCTACTTTTAAGTGGAGTTTTATACCACAAGTTATAGTTAGCATTCAATAACAACATGTTGGAAGACATAAATCCATCCTCACATCTCTCTGCAGCTGGAGTTTCTACTCACATTGAGTCTCAATGCTGTTTCAACCAGCCTATGCATATTACGTATGCTGACATAATTTTAACATAATAGGAACTTAAAGCATCAAGCAAAATAGGTGCAGAATACCATATGTAAGAGGAAGAATTTTCATACTCTAATAGAACAGTCAGTAACTAATCGACTACAGTAATTATTATTGAACAATTTATTTTTACTTTTAATCATAAGATGAAGTCCTGAGGCATACTTATTAGTATTGAGCATAGGGATGCGGCGATTATGGCAGCATAATTTCGGGCATAATATAGGTATGCATGGGAATCAAGAATTATGCTAGCATTTTGAGGTGATTATAAAGCTTTAACAGTAGGAAAATCTGCAGATTGCATAATTCCATTAGAAAAGATTGAGATACTCTAATAATGCAGTCAGAAACTCTAATAGAACAGTGAATATTATTTACTCTAATAAAGCAGTCACATTCAAACGAAATACTCTAATACAGCAACCAGCTAAAGAATTCAAGATTATTGGAAGCTTATTAGCTTAAATAAACATCAAAGAAAATGGTCTGATACAGCAATAAACTGGCATTATTAGCCAATTATGATGGCATAATTTTGGGAATAATGGGAAATTCTCAAAAACATAATAGATGATTTATTAAGCACTGCTCAAAAGCATAATGCTCAATTTTTGGAGCATAATAGCCTCATGCCTAATTGAGCATACATACTTATGTTTGAGGCTAATGGGCAGAATTTTTGAGCATTGTAATTGTAACATAGCATAATAATAGGTTAATGCCTACCATAGACTTCTTGAATTGCCACTCAGACAACCCATAAAGAAAACATATCTGAAGAGCATACGTAGACAGACTATTAGCATATGTACATCTTCACCTTGCAATTGTCAAAAAAATACTTTCTGTAACAACCTTAAACAGACGGGACTCGGAATCCTACAGACCTTCAGCACTTATGCTGTAATGTCTTAATAAATAAATAGCTATCATTGTGTTGTAGTATATAACTTATGTAATGATGTTGGTCAAATCCCACATGTACTGTATGTATGATGCAAATGCTGGAAAGGTGTACACTTATATCTCTGCATGAAACGCAATTGTTATTAGTGTTCTACTAGTACCCCTGTACTTGATACCTTACTTTATAACTACATAGCTGTGACCAGATTTTATGAAACCAGTACAAGTCACACATCAGGTAAAATCTAACTAACATAATGCCAGTGGATGGCTACATGTAAACTTCTGTACTATTAGTTTTGATCCTCAGCATTATAATTACTCAAGGTTAGTTTTAAGAGACATCTAGTTGGTGTGGCAAGCTCTAATGGCAGCTTCTAGCTTTGTGCATGTGAGGACTTGGCTTAACAAGTGTGCTGGTGGATGAGTGAAGTACAGACATGAGATTATAGGACTATGCTGGCTCCTCAGTGGCTGATATGCATCAAAATCAATACAGAAAATGCTGTATCATTCGGCCATCAAGGTCTGACTACACTTGAAGTCTACCCACTCCACCAACCCTACCCCCACCCCTTTGTGAGCATTTGTGATACTACTTCACCTGTCCATCTACTCAGATTTTCTGCCTTATTTGGCAGGAAACCCTACAAGCAGCTATAGTATGTTCACATTGAGCTGAATCCTGAAAAACAGCTAAAAATTAAAAGTGGATTTTTTCTCAACAGAGTTAACATTTCAGCCAACCAGATGATTATTGGTAACAGCAAAGGTGTCAACAACAGACACGTACGGTTTGGCTCCATTACAAGTTCAGGAAAGGGGTGCAATGGACACTGTACTTACATGGCTTCCCAATAGGAAATGTATTGTGAAAATTTTGATTGGCCGTAAATATTATTTTAAACATTTGAACAAGATTTTGAAATTTTTTAGTGGGTCAAGCAGTACTACAAATGAGCCAAATTTCAAGATCGTGTGTAATTGCATCTATGAGTTATTAAATGTTTTTGAGGATTCAGCTCAACGTGAACATACTATACAAGTACTGGAGGCAGTCTGAAAGGTAATAAATTGATCAATCTCTTGTCACAGTCTTGTGTAAATTTCATAGCTATGTGTGCTCACTGTCCTTGGCAAGTTATAATGGCTTGAATGCTTGAAATACTTTAAAACCATTTATCTTGAAACTTCTAATGTGTGATTTGGATTGTTTCTTCCAAAATCCATAATATTATTTTCTAAGCTCATGCATAAATGGAATATTGGCTTTAACTATACAGTACACAAACATTTTCCCATGCCTTTTCATATACAGTATAAAATTAATACTGTACATACGCATAACATATGTGACCATCTCAGCAAAAACCTGACTTGTTTGCACAAGCATGTGTATTGAGAAAAACGAAATTTAAAAAAAAATCATAAAATTACACACGCTACAAGAAAAATACGCAAGTTTTTATTGGGCCAGTACTCAAAGAAGGAAGACTCAAATCAATTAAAACTATACACCATCATATTTGCCTGCTCATGGAGAGTTCGAAGATGTTTGTTTCGTTTCTGTAGCTCCAACGGTTTGCGTGTCATGTTCATTTTTTTACGATGTGGTAAATGTAAACAAGATCGTCATCATTTCTTCTACTAAACTGCCTTCATACCCATATGTGCAAGTGACTACAGGGCTAACACTATACCTTGGCTGATGTGCTAATTTATGTAAGCCAAATTCCAATGTTGTAGACTAATCCAAACAGAAGTTATGGCTGCGAATGTAAGCGCCTGTAGTTTATTTTCAGTATAGTCGCTGGTTGACCTGGCTGTGCACAAGGGGCATATCCAGCCTTAGATTGGAGATTAATATAGCCGTTTTTGTCTGTTTGCGATAATGATTATTTATTATTATTCTAAAAAGAAAAGTATAGTAGCTGTACATATCGATTATCTTGCTCTTCCTACTATAATTCCAAAACTACTCACCACAGAAGGCTGAAATTTTGGTGATTCATTTTTTGGACACTGTAGATAATGCTGAGATAATATCAAAAAAATTATTGTGTGAACAAGTCTGTTTTTTGGCGAGACGGTCACATATAGCTAGACTGTATGAACAACATGAATAATGGACATGCACACACAATGTACACAACATACATAACACATTCTACACACTCAAACTAAATGTTATGTGCATGAATATTCATGTATCAATATATCACTACAATACAAATTCTTAAAGTTATTTTGCCAGTAACATGTATATTTATGCTGTACATACTGTGTGCATGGACCTGCTAATGCATTCATCATTTGCAATGTAAAATATATTCACACGTAGGCATAATCATGTACCACTGTGTACAAATACATAATAACGTATATAGTACATAGGTACACAGATGAACCTGTAAAAATGAAAAGTGTAATTATTTGCAAATAGTCCTTCACCCAGTAAAAGTCAAACTACAAACTGCAGTACAGAAATAAAAGAAATACTATAGCCTGAAAAATGAGGTAGAATACAAAACGTAGAAAATCACACCAGTTTAACACATATGCTGTTACCAGCTAGGTATAGGCAACCTGGGTGTACTTAACAACAGGATCATCACCCATGGAAACCTTCACTCCAGATGTAGATCCATGATGTATTTCAGCATAGCTAATCTATGGTGAAATATGATACCATGCATAACATGTATAAATTTTATTATTCTAGTACTTATGTACTGATTTAATGTTCATGCCGTTCACATAAATAAACTAGTCTGGTTTTTTTTGTTATATTTTATCTAATCCAAAACAGCCAGCTGTAAAAAAAGTGTGCGGTCCTCAAAAAGGCTATGGGGAAAAAAGATGTGAAATCCAAGGTGGCGGCCAAGAAATGGCTGTGATGGTAGGTTAATGGTAAAAATTTTAATAACAACAATTCAGGTGAATTTTTGTGCCGCTTGATCTTGGCAAAAAATTCATCTAAATTGCCGTTATTAAATTTTTTACCATTAACCTACCATCACAGCCATTTCTTGGCCGCCACCTTGGATTTCACATCTTTTTTCACCATAGCCTTTTTGAGGGCCGCACACTTTTTTTACAGCTGGCTGTTTTGGATTAGATTTCACTTCTTTTTGTATTTGTATACCCCAAAGCCGGCCGCTTTGGGACTTTTTTAACCTGTTTTTTTTTCTTTTCCACAGGAAGAAGAAAAGATGAAGCAGATGTACTTTAAATATTTCTGATTTTATCAGTAAATGTACAAATTATATGTGTATAATACATATATTTATTACAGAACTCTCCATGGTGGTTTCTTTGTAACTGAACACTCTACAAAGTGACTTCTTCTTGCTGCTCTCTCTATAGGGTGAATTGTTTGTAGCTGAACGATATACAAGTAACTTCTTCGAGCTGATCTCTTTACAGGGTGGTTTGTTTGTAGCTGAATTCTGCGCAGGTGATTTGTTTGCAGCTGAGCTCTTTACAGAATGGTTTCTTTGTAGCTGAACTCTCTACAAGGTAACTTCTTCTAACTGATCTTTCTACAGGGTAATTTGTTTGTGGCTGAATTTTCTACAGTGTGATTTCTTTGCAGCTGAACTCTCTACATGGTGGTTTCTTTGTAACTGAACTTTCTACAAGGTAATTTCTTCTAGCTGATCTCTCTACAGGGAGATTTGTTTGTAGCTGAACTCTCTACAAGTGATTTGTTTGCAGCTGAACTCTCTACATGATGGTTTCTTTGTAGCTGAACTCTCCACAAGGTAACTTCTTCTAGCTGATCTTTCTACAGGGAGATTTGTTTGTAGCTGAACTCTCTACAGGTGATTTGTTTGCAGCTGAACTCTTTACATGATGGTTTCTTTGTAGCTGAACTCTCTACAAGGTAACTTCTCCTAGCTGATCTCTCTACAGATCGATATGTAGAGAGATTTGTTTGTAGCTGAACTCTCTACAGGTAATTTGTTTGCAACTTAACTCTCTACATGATGGTTTCTTTGTAGCTGATCTCTCCACAAGGTAACTTCTTTTAGCTGATCTCTCTACAGGGAGATTTGTTTGTAGCTGAATTCTCTACAGGTGATTTGTTTGCAGCTGAACTCTCTACATGATGGTTTCTTTGTAGCTGAACTTTCCACAAGGTAACTTCTTCTAACTGATCTTTCTACAGGGTGATTTGTTTGTAGCTGAACTCTCTACAAGGAAACTTCTTCTAGCTGATCTCTCTACAGGGAGATTTGTTTGTAGCTGAACTCTATATGGGTGATTTGTTTGCAGCTGAACTCTCTACATGATGGTTCTTTGTAGCTGAACTCTCTACAAGGTGACTTCTTCTAGCTGACCTTTCTACAGGGAGTTTTGTTTGTAGCTGAACTCTCTACAGGTGATTTGTTTGCAGCTGAACTCTCTACATGAGGTTTCTTTGTAGCTGAACTCTCTACAAGGTAACTGATGTCTCTACAAGGTCACTAGTTTGTAGCTGAACTATCTAGATGGTGGTTTCTTTGTAACTGAACTCTCTACAGGGTGACTTCTTTTAGCTGATCATTCTAGAGGGTGATTTGTTTGTAGCTGAACTCTCTACAAGTGATTTGTTTGCAGCTGAACTCTCTACATAATGGTTTCTTTGTAGCTGAACTCTCTA
The DNA here is from genome assembly GCF_963678975.1 of Dysidea avara. Taxonomy (NCBI): domain Eukaryota; kingdom Metazoa; phylum Porifera; class Demospongiae; order Dictyoceratida; family Dysideidae; genus Dysidea; species Dysidea avara. Next base: position 28,150,661 of record NC_089272.1, read on the forward strand.
CAAGGTAACTTCTTCTAGCTGATCTCTATACAGGGAGATTTGTTTGTAGCTGACCTCTCTACAGGGTGATTTTTTTTGTAGCTGAACTTTCTACATACAAAGTGACTTGTTCTAGCTGGTCTGTCTACAGGATGACTTGTTTCTAGCTGATCTCTCTGTAGGGTGACTTGTTTCTAGCTGAACTCTACCGGGTGATCTATTCGTAGCTGAATTCTCTACAGGATGATTTGTTTACAGCTGAACTATCTACATGGTGGTTTCTTTGTAGCTGAACTCTCTACAAGGTAGCTTCTTCTAGCTGATCTCTCTACAGGATGACTTGTTTCTAGCTGGACTCTCTACAGGGTGATCCTTTCATAGCTGAACTCTCTACAGGGTGATTTGTTTGCACCTGAAGTCTCTACATGATGGTTTGTTTGCAGCTGAGCTCTCTACAAGGTAACTTCTTCTAGTTGATTTCCCTACAGGGTGACTTGTTTCTAGCTGATCTCTCTACAGGGTGATTTGTCTGTAGCTGAACTCTGTACAGTTTGATTTGTTTGCAGTTGAACTTCCTACATGGTTGTTTCTTTGTAGCTGAACTCTCTACAAGGTATCTTCTTCTAGTTGATCTCTCTACAGGATGACTTGTTTCTAGCTGAACTCTCAACAGGATGATCTGTTCATAGCTGAATTCTCTACATGGTAGTTTCTTTGTAGCTAAACTCTTTACAAGGTGACTTCTTCTAGCTGATCTCTCTATAGGGTGATTTGTTTGTAGCTGAACTATCTGCAGGGTATATGAACTCTCTACAAGGTGATGTTTTCTAGTTGATCTCTCTACTCAGTCTGGATGACTTGTTTCTAGCTGAACTCTCTACAGTGTGATCTGTTAAGTTTCTACCTGATCTCTCTATAAAGTTATATCTTGTTTGTATAGCTGAACTCTTTTACATGGTGGTTTTTTGATTGGTTGCTGAACTCTCTCTCCACGGTGACTTGTTTGTACTACAGAGTGACTTGTTTGTAGCTGAACTCTCTACAGAGTGACTTACTTGTAGCTGAACATTGCATAAAGTAACTTGTTTGTAGCTGATCTAGATGAACTCTCTACTAGGTAGCTTTTTTTTGTAGCTGAACCCTTTACGCAGTGACTTGTTTGTAGCTGAATTCTCTACAGAGTGACTTGTTGTAGCTGAACTCTCTACAAGGTGACTTGTTTATAGTTGAATTCTCTTCAGTGTGACTTATAATGTTCTGAATCTCTACAGCAACATATTTGTAGCTGAACTCTCTACAGGATGACTTGCTTGTAGCTGAATTGTCTATAAGATTAACTGTTTGTAACTGAACTCCCTACAGAATAACTTGCAATGCCAAAGAAATTCTATAATGGAGTAAGTTATAAACGTAGCTGAATGCTTTATTAGGGTGACTGTTCTATTAGAGTATCTCGATCTCGCATATGCTACACGTAGTTGTCTTTGGAATCATAACTCAGTGGTTTGTAATCCGATTCTTCTGTACTACTGCAAGTACTTTCTATGATAATTATTCCAGCTACACACCGATTTTCAGCTCACTGTTCTAAGCGGTTTGGCTGGTAGGCGTGAAAACTAATAGTTTTTTTATTCATAAAAGTCGATCGCGTAATTGTGACATAGGTTGGGTTTTGTGTCATATCTCGATGGCCTTTAACTGGATTTCTTTCAAACCACAAAAAGGCACTCCTACGATGGTTACTCCATCTACATAACAATGTTCAGCTCATTCCTTCAAGCGGTTTACCCTGTGGGCGTGACAGACCTTCGACCTTATTTTACGCAGATAATCGGTCATAACTCCGTGAATGTTTATCGGATTCCTACCAATCTTGGTACTGAGATTCGCCTTAATGAGCCCTTTAAGTGTGCCAAATTTCAGCCCGATCCAAGCACACATTCGTGTTTTATTGCGGATTTTGCAAAGTGTGCGAAAAGAAGAAGTAGAAGAAAAAAACGAAGAAAAAAAACCCAAAGTATGGCCGCTCGTATCTCGGAAATGGCTGGAGCGATTTTCTTCAAATTTGGTATGTGGACTCCTCTACCTCGCCGGCATTTCCGTAGCAAATTTGGGTTTAATAGGATAAGGAATCACGGAGCTACAAGGGTGTTAAAATTGCGTTTACTTTCTTCCTGTAAATATACTCACGGTGTGGCGCGCCGGCTACTTGGGCCGCACGACACACTACCGTGTGTCTTGATATAATATACTTCAGTAAAACAGCCACAATACATTGTGATGCTGATATGCATAGACTATTTATGCATAGACTATTTATGCATGTGCAGGGTTACATAATCATGAAGTACTTTTCATATCCAAGTTTAACCCTCTCACCGTCACAACCGCCATATGGTGGTTTCAATTATAAACGCTCGTAGTATTACATTGCAAATGCTCTGTAACATCAGTCGAGTGTTTTAGTAGCCCCTGTGCTTATCCTGTAGAGGGAACGCCCTTAAGTGAACGGGAACAGGGATAACCGGTCTCTTGTGCACTGTTATGTGGTTAGATGATGCAATCACGTACTTTCAGAACGTCGATAACAAGCATTGTAGATGAGTCTTCGATGTGATAATGGCACTACTCATAAAGAGAAACAATAAGGAGAGGGGTTATTATAGGTTGGAGTGGCGTGTTGCTACTTTTGTATGCCTCAAAACGGTAACCTCGTGCTTGTATGCGCATGAGCACTTGCTCAAATGCTGGAAAGCCAGACTTAGCTTCAACTGTAAACAGGTTGGTGATATTTATTGTATCAAGACACACGGTAGTGTGTCGTGCGGCCCAAGAAGCCGGAGCGCCACACCCGTGAGTATATTGACAGGAAGAACGAAAACGTCATTTTCACACCTTTGTATCTCGGTGATCGCTTATCCGATTGGAACCAAATTTGCTACACAGTTGCCCGCCAGCCAGGGGAGTCCACTTTCCAAATTTGAAGGAAATCGCTCCGGCCATTTCCGAGATACGAGCTGCCAAAGTTTCGTTTTTTTTTCTTGTTTTTTTTTCTTCTTTGTCTTTTCGCACACTTGCAAACATTGCTATAACAAGCAAACGCGTACTCCGATCGCCATGAAATTTGGCACACAGAAAGGGAGTCCAACGGCGAATCCTAGCATCCAATTTGGTGCAAATCCGATGAATGGTTCAGGAGGTGTGACCGATTATTCGCGTAAAACAAGATCGATTTGTTGTCACGCCTACAGGGTAAACCGCTTCATGGAATGAGTTGAAAATTGCTATGTAGATGGAGTAACCATTGTAGGAGTGCCTTTTGGTGGTTTGAAAGGAATCGAGATAAAGACCATGGAGATATGACACAAAACCCAACCTGTGTCACAATTACGCGATCGATATTTACGAATAAAAAGTATTAGTTTTCACGCCTACTAGGCAAACCGCTTAGAGCAATGAGCTGAAAATCGGTGTATAGCTGGAATAATATTCATAGAAAGGCATTGCAGTAGTACAGAAGAATCGGATTACAAACCACTGAGTTATGATTCTAAAGCCAACTCCGTGTAGCAAATGTGAGATCGAGATACTCTAATAGAACAGTCACCCTAATAGAGCATTCGGCTAATTTATTTACTCCATTATAGAATTTTATTGCATCACAAGTTATTCTGTAGGGAGTTCAGCTGCAAACAGTTAATCTTATAGACAGTTCAGCAAGAAGCAAGTCACCATGTGGAGAGTTAAGCAAATATATCACCATTGAGATTCAGAACATTACAAGTCACACTGAAGAAAGTTCAGCTATAAACAAATCATGCACCCTGTAGAGAATTCAGCTACAATTAAGTCACTCTCTAGATAATTCAGCTACACAGAATTCAGCTACTCACAAGTCACTGTGGAGAGAGTTCAGCTACAAACAAATTACCCTGTAGAGAGATCAGCTACAAATAAAACACTTTGCAGAGTGTTCAGCTACAACAAATCAACCTTTAGAGCGATCAGCAATGAACAAATCAACACAAATCTACCTGTAGAGAGATAAGCTAGAAACAAATCACTCTGTAGAGAGTTCAGCTACAAAAAATCACCCTGTAGAGACATCAACTAGAAACTAGACACAATGTAAGGAGTTCAGCCACAAGCAATCACCCGTAGAGAGTTCAGCTAAAACAAATCAACCTACAGAGAGATCAGCTACAAACAAATCACCTTATAGAGAGTTCAGCTACAAACAAATTACCTTGTAGAGAGATCCGCTACAAACAAATCAACCTGCAGAGAGATCAGCTACACACAAATCAACTTGTAGAGAGATCAGCTATAAAATAATCACCCTGTAGAGACATCAGCTAGAAACTAGACACAATGTAAGGAGTTCAGCTACAAGCAATCACCCTATAGAGAGTTCAGCTACAAACAAATCACCTTATAGAGAGTTCAGCTACAAACAAATTACCCTGTATAGAGATCAGCTAGAAACTAGACACAGTGTAAGGAGTTCAGCTACAAACAAATCACCCTGTAAATAGTTCAGCTAAAACAAATCAACCTGCAGAGTGATCCACACAAATCAACTTGTAGAGAGATCAACTGCAAACAAATCACCCTGTAGAGAGATCAACTAGAAACTAGGCACAATGTAAGGAGTTCAGCTACAAGCAAATCACCCTGTAGAGAGATCAGCTAGAAACTAGACACAATGTAAGGAGTTCAGCTACAAACAAATTACCCTGTATAGAGATCAGCTAGAAACTAGACACAATGTAAGGAGTTCAGCTACAAGCAAATCACCCTGTAGAGAGTTCAGCTAAAACAAATCAACTTGCAGAGAGATCAGCTACACACAAATCAACTTGTAGAGAGATCAGCTACAAGCAAATCACCCTGTAGAGAGTTCAGCTACTAACAAACCAACCTGTAGAGCGATCAGCTAGAAACAAATCACCCTGAAGAGAGGTCAGCTACAAAAAATCACCCTGTAGAGATATCAGCTAGAAACAAATCACGCTGAAGAGAGGTCAGCTACAAAAAATCATCAGAGATCAACTACAAACAAAACACTTTGCAGAGAGTTCAGCTACAAACAAATCAACCTTTAGAGCGATCAGCAACAAACAAATCAACCTGTAGAGAGATCATCTAGAAACAAATCAACCTGCAGAAAGATCAGCTACAAACAAATCAGCTTGTAGAGAGATCAGTTACACACAAATCAACCTGTAGAGAGATAAGCTAGAAACAAATCACCCTGTAGAGAGTTCAGCTAAAACAAAACAATCTGCAGAGAGATCAGCTACAAACAAATCACCTTATAGATAGTTCAGCTACAAACAAATTACCTTGTAGAGAGATCGGCTACAAACAAATCACCCTGCAGAGAGATCAGCTACACACAAATTAACTTGTATAGAGATCAGCTACAAACAAATCACCCTGTAGAGAGATCAGCTACAAACTAGACACAATGTAAGGGGTTCAGCTACAAGCAAATTACCCTGTAGAGAGTTCATCTACAAACAAATCAACCTGTAGAGCAATCAGCTAGAAACAAATCACCCTGAAGAGAGGTCAGCTACAAAAAAAATCACCCTGTAGAGAGAAACAAATCACCCTGAAGAGAGGTCAGCTACACACAAAACACTTTACAGAGAGTTCAGCTACAAACAAATCAACTTTCAGAGTGATCAGCAATAAACAAATCAACTTGTAGAGAGATCAGCTACAAACAAATCAACCTGCAGAGAAATCAGCTACAAACAAATCAGCTTGTAGAGAAACCAGTTACACACAAATCAACCTGTAGAGAGATAAGCCAGAAACAAATCACCCTGCAGAGAGTTCAATTACAAGCAAAACAACCTGTAGAGAGTTCAGCGACAAAGAAACCACCATGTAGAGAGTTCAGCTGCAAAAAAATCACCTTATAGAGAGTTCAGCTACAAACAAATTACCATGTAGAGAGATCGGCTACAAACAAATCAACCTGTAGAGAGATCAGCTAGAAACTAGACACAATGTAAGGAGTTCAGCTACAAGTAAATCACCCTGTAGAGAGTTCAGCTAAAACAAATCAACCTGCAGAGAGATCAGCTACAAACTAATCACCTTATAGACAGTTCAGCTACAAACAAATTACACTGTAGAGAGATCGGCTCCAAATTAATCAACCTGCAGAGAGATCAGCTACACACAAATCAACTTGTAGAGAGATCAGCTACAAACAAATCACCCTGTAGAGAGATCAGCTAGAAACTAGACACAATGTAAGGAGTTCAGCTACAAATAAATCACCCTGTAGAGAGTTCAGCTAAAACAAATCAACCTGCAGAGAGATCAGCTACAAACAAATCACCTTATAGACAGTTCAGCTACAAACAAATTACACTGTAGAGAGATCGGCTACAAATTAATCAACCTGCAGAGAGGTCAGCTATACACAAATCAACTTGTAGAGAGATCAGCTACAAACAAATCACCCTGTAGAGAGATCAGCTAGAAACTAGACACAATGCAAGGAGTTCAGCTACAAGCAAAATCACCCTTTAGTGAGTTCAGCTACAAACAAATCAACCTGCAGTGAGATCACCCACAAAAACGCACTTGTACAGAGTTCAGTTACAAACAAATTACCCTGTAGAGAGATCAGGTAGAAGAATTCACCTTGTAGAGAGTTCAGCAACAAAGAAACCACCATGTAGAGAGTTCAGCTGCAAAACAAATAACCCAGTAGAAAGATCTGCTAGAAGAAGTTACCTTGTAGAGTGTTCATGATCAGTTACAAAGAAACCATCACATAGAGAGTTCAGCTATAAAGAAATTACCCCATAGAGAGTTCAGCTAGAATAAATCACCTTGTAAAGAGTTCAGCTACAAAGAAACCATCATGTACAGAGTTCAGCTACAAAGAAACCACCTTGTAGAGTGTTTAGCTGCAAAAAATCACTTGTAGAGAGTTCAGCTAGAAACAAATCACCCTGTAGAGAGATCAGCTAGAAGAGGTCACCTTGTAGAGAGTTCAGCTACAAAGAAACCACTACATAAAGAGTTCAGCTGCAAATAAATCACTTGTAGAGAGTTCAGCTAAAAGTAAACCCCCTGTAGAGGGATCAGCTAGAAGATATCTCCTTGTAGAGAGTTCAGCTACAAAGAAACCATCATGCAGAGAGTTCAGTTACAAACAAATCACCCTGTAGAGAGATCAACTAGAAGAAGTTACCTCGTAGATAGTTCAGCTACAACAATTCACCCTGTAGAAAGATCAGCTAGAAGAAGTCACCTTGTAGAGTGTTCAGTTACAAAGAAACCATCATGTAGAGAGTTCAGCTGCAAACAAATCACTCTGTAGAGAGTTCAGCTACAAAGAAACCACCATGTAGAGAGTTCAGCCTCAAACGAACCACCTTTTAGAGAATTCAACTACAACAAATCACCTTGTAGAGAAGAAGTTACCTTGTAGAGAGTTCAGCTACAAAGAAACCACCATGTAGAGAGTTTAGCTGCAAACAAATCACCTGTAGAGAGTTCAGCTAGAAACAAATCACCCTGTAAAGAGACCAGCTAGAAGAGTTCACCTTGTAGAGAGTTCAGCTACAAATAAACCATCCTGTATATAGTTCAGCTACATTTCAAGTCACCCAGTAGAGAGATCAACTGCAAAAAAATATCCTGTGGGGAATAATGGGCATGTAATAAATATATGTATATAATTTGTATAATTACTAATAAAATCAAAAATAATTGAAGCATTAAAAATCTTCTTTAAGTTCTTTTCTTATTCCTGTGGTAAAGAAAAAAACACATGGGTTAAAAAGCCCCAAAGCCAGCCATAGGCCGGCTTTGCAGTATACAAATACAAAAAGAAGTGATATCTAATCAAAAGCAGCCAAGCTGTAAAAAAAGGTGTGGCCCCCAAAAAGGCCATGGTGGAAAAAGATGTGAAATACAAGGTGGCGGCCAAGAAATGGCTGTGATGGTAGGTTAATGGTTACATTTTAATAACGACAATTCAGGTGAATTTTGTGCCACTTGGTCTTGGCACCAAATTCACCTGAATTGTCATTATTAAAATTTAACCATTAACCTACCATCACAGCCATTTCTTGGCCGCCACCTTGGATTTCACATCTTTTTTCACCATGGCCTTTTTGGGGGCCACACCTTTTTTACAACTTGGCTGTTTTTGATTAGAATATTATAAACAGTGCTAGCCTGTAAAGTAGTGAAATATCACGTTTGTTTTCACTTAGATCAATTTTCGTACTTTAAAGTTACATAATGGATTTGTGGTTGTTCTTGTGTAAACAACAACTTCATAATCGAATTCCTTGGTCTATAGCAAGTAAATTGATATATAGTTTTATAGGATTATATGGTATGGTGTGTAAGTTATAGCAGTTTAGAAGCAGTAGATTGGAGCCTCTACAAATTTGGTGGTGAGGGGGTTAATTAAATAGTAATAATAAATGCATAATAATATTATGAAGCTGATGTCCATTTATACACTTAATTCCTCACTCCTTGTGGGCTCTTGTCCTTCACATCATCACGTTGATGAGCTGCTGATTTAGAAGACACAGCATATACTGCTCCAGTAGCTGCGGTTTGATGTGGAACATTCTGTTGAAATTAAAGTGCAAGTACGTATAAGCATCAATGACTATCAAAAATTTTGTCACAATTTTAACTACACGATGAAATCTAGCTGCCCAGTATAAGTAAGATGGCTAACAATTTTAATGAACAGTTTGTACATACACTACATATAGACACATACATACATACATACACACTCAGTTACAGCAGCTAATTTTTTATGTATTTCTGTACTCAAACATCAATCTACACAGACAGACAAAGACACACACACAGACACAGACACACAGACACAGAGTGAACTTCACTTTTCATCACGAATGGATAGCCACACCAATACACTACACATTTGCACCACAACTATGCCACTGATTTGCTAAGGATACTTTTCACAAGTAGATTTCTAGAGATGTATGCAGGCCACTGGGAATACTTTGGCACTTTGCAATGCCATTGGCCAGCTGGGTAGAGATATGAACAGGACGTGCAGTTGCCCAGATGTTTTTCACATAAATTTCATTCATTTTCAGTAGCACATGTACAGGTGGTCTTGAGAGCCCAATATCAAGACTGGAGACACCGTATTATCTACTTGGCTATTTTCTGTTCATATATCAATTGCCTGCCATTTATCCCTACCACCACCCATGGTGATGTGCTTGTGTTGCAGATACCATAATGAAAAGAGGTGCTCAAAATCATAGTTATATCAGTTGCTATGGAACAGACACTATGGTGAGCAGCATTCACAGTGAAAATAGACTCATTGCTTTTGACTTCCCAAACTAAACTGGATTGAAATGTTTAAAATAGCATATTTCACAATCTATTGATGTGCGTAGATTGATGGTTTTCTCAAATTTGGTCACAATTATTAGGTTCCAGTGATAAAAAGTAGCAAAACAAGATCTATGAATGACAGTAGTTTTACAGCATATTTATGTCCAAAAATGCCTACATTGGCATGCTACTACCATCTGTTCAATGCCAACATAGGGATTTCCCACCTACAATCCTGGACATGTGTAGCTCTCAAGCATATTACCAGTTCATTTCATGTAATACCACACTGATAAATGTACTGTACAATAATACCTGTCCAGCTGTTTTGGCATACATTACAGGAAAGTAGTGAAGTATTTTACTGAAAGCCAGCAAATTTTTGAGTTTAAAGTAGACTGCAAAACTCGAACACTTTCGAAATTTAATTTCACATGGTATTACATACGTACTATGTCATTAGGTAATACCTTTAACACATCAGACAAACCACATACTTTCAAGATTCAAAATCCTAGATACACTATTGCCCTTCAGGAATGGAGATGGTCACCTTGTGTGTAGCTAAATCTCGAGTTTAATTTGAAGTAATATTAGATGCAAGCACATGTACTGTAGTTATATCATACAATACTGTACTGTATATTAGGGATCATGACATTTTCTGGCTAAAAATATCACCCAAAAAACCAGTTCACATTATCATCCTAGTGCTTTGGCAGTATTGGTTAGGTATAGCCAAGCCCAAAAGTGACCTCAGTATGACCCTAAATGCTTCCAATATGTACATAGCTACAAAATGAAAAATTATTCAATAGAATTTTCTACTGACTGACTAACTGTCTGACTGATGCCTTCAGTCAAGCATAACTTGATAACCACTAAGGCTATGGGCTTGACTGTTTGATGTCACTTCATTCCTAGATGTGCCTTTTGGCATACTGCTGTACACAAAATGCACACATCATGGACATACCTTTGTCCTCCTTTGTAGTGGTGCAATGCATAACTCCCTGTTTGTTAAATCATCCATATTTTCTGTGGTGACTGAATTGATTGCAAAGACGTTTTTGTTTGTAATGCTGTGTAACAGGAAGCGTACTGACCACTTCTTCACTTTTGAGTCAGTAATTGAAAGTTGGGGCATGCAAATCGTTTGTATTTTTCATGTTGGCTGGATTGATGCAGAGGTTCTTCTCCTGCTGCTCTTCGTTTGTAGCGCTTTGTATGGGATCAACATAGCTGAAAGCAAAGTGTAATGTTTACTTCACATTCAAGTCAACAATTGATAGCTGGGCGTATGTTAAGATGAAAACATTAACTCTAGTGCCATCATTACTTTTGATGTGGTATGTGCGGCTTTACCGGTCATAATAATTTTACAAAAATGTAAACAAACAAGTATAAGAAAAAATTAGGAATTTTAAGTTCAAATAGGGATCATAGATTAATATTAATTACTTGACTAACCTTTGACGTGTCCAGGGAGGTGCAGCACTGGTCGCTCTTCACCACCGACCAACTGTTGTTGGTAGTGGTGGTTTTGGTATGTGTACCTGGTCCCGGTTCCTGGGTTTGATTTAAAGAATTTTCTGTCCTAAGATTTCTTTTTGGGCCTACCGGGTCTTATATTTGTATTTTCCAGATGTGCTGATACTTGGGCAGGGAAGGACTTTGGTACCTAGAGGCATTCTACACACCAAAGGCCTTCCTTTAAGCCATAGAAAGGTGAGCACCCCCCACCAGGCACACAGGTGGGTGGGGGGAGAGACCTTTCACCCAAGTATCTAGATTATGTGTTTTGGAGATACCGGCTGTTTGGGAACAGCACTTATGGCAGGTGTGCATGCCAACAAATTGTGTAGGTCAACCGTTATAGCATGAAGCCACTTTGCAGTAGTGTCAAGACAAGCACGGTAGCAACAAGAAGTGACTGTACAACACTATCAATATGACATATGCAGTACTATTAGACAGTCCTTAGTACATATAAATACACCAATTACATGCTGAGTTTGTCAAAAAGGAGTCAGTGATGACCAGCTGCGATGATCTTGGACATATTTGCTACCTCACTGGGAGGAGGTCTGATATACCTTTTAAATGCGTTGCTTTTCCAGCGGCCAAGAATTTGTATGTGAGAGTCTGGCAGTTTGGCTAGAGACGCAGATGTTGCTGCCCCAATCCGAAGGCTATGTGTGTTATAGCGGCGCTTATCGAGTTTGAGGCTGACCATCAGGGACTGGAGGCCTGCACGAAACATGGCTCCCGTCCAGCCATTTCCTTCTTCAGTGATGAAGAGTGGACCTGGTTGTTCACTCCTTCTGCCGAGGTATGAAATCATTGCTTTTATTGGACATACCAAGCTATCTGTGGCACCCATGTGCACCTTGGCACCCTGCCTGAATGGGTCTGTTTTGGATTCTTTGAGGGACAGTTGCAGGAGAGGGGGTTTCTTCCTGTTGTCAACTGCAATATCCTTGAGAGATAGGTGTCGTGATGGATCATAGGAGCCTTCTGTAGGAATTGTAAACTCGCTGACTCTTAAGAACCCAAAAAAGGCAAGACAGCACATAGCCCAGAGTGTGGTATTATAATAGGAAGGAGGTTTCTTTGATAGGAGGGCTTTTATGTTATAGAGCATCTGGATGGTAATCGGCAGTCGGGTTTTTCCTGAGTGCATGCCTGCTTGGCGCTTTTTGATTCCCCTTAAGATGAGATGGAGCCTAGGAGTGATTTGGCGGTTGAAGTGGTTATGAAGCCCCTTGCATACATGCATGTGTCTAACTGCTGATAGATACACCTTGATAGTTCCCTGCGAGATGTTGGAGGTAGCTAGGTGCGATATGAACAGAGTTAGGGTGCACTCGGATGTTGGGATCGGGTGAATCCTTGCCATTTTGCAGAAGTTAACATATTGTCTTCGTCCAGCCGTGTAGGTGTTTCTGCTGGATTTGGCCAGTCCATGATGTAGTAGCTTTTGGGCTTTGTTCAGTAGCTTGTTGAGGTGAGTACTCCTTGGTAGGTCTACAAATGGAATTTAAGTATGTATGTGTGGCCTTGTTTGCAAGTGTCTATTGGGATTTTGTAACAAGAATGGCAAATGAATTATCAGCTAAGTTAATCATACAGCAATTACAATGAACAGCATAAATTACATTGAACAACAAGTTGGGGCATGCAAATCGTTTGTATTTTTCATGTTGGCTGGATTGATGCAGAGGTGCTTCTCCTGCTGCTCTTCGTTTGTGGCGCTTTGTATGGGATCAACATAGCTGAAAGCAAAGTGTAATGTTTACTTCACATTCGAGTCAACAATTGATAGCTGGGCATATGTTAAGATGAAAACATTAACTCTAGTGCCATCATTACTTTTGATGTGGTATGTGCGCTTTACCAGTCATAATAATTTTACAAAAATGTAAACAAACAAGTATAAGAAAAAATTTGGAACTTTAAGTTCAAATAGGGATCATAGAAAAAAAAAAAGTAAGGAAACAAGGGAGGTTGCCTACACACTATTGAACATTTAATTTCATAGATATAGACTTAATCAGGGATTAAATGTTCACTAGTATATCTGCAGATTTGGGCAACCTCCCTTGTTTCCTTACTTTCTTTTCTATTGAACTTAAAACTCCTAATGTTTGTCACTTAACAAGGAAATGTGTATACTGTACATAGTTTTATGCATGGGCTCCATCATCTAAAGTCACACAGAATACCCAAATAACCTTTGGACACATAGTACTTCACTCAACCATATTGAAGAACCTTATTATACACTACTGTAAAGATTCTAGGTACCTCCACAAGACTACAGACACTAGGACACTGAAATTCAGCTTTCAAACCAGACCTGTCTAGTTTTCACGTACGTAAGGTTTGTGTAGATTCCTGAGGGACATGTACTGTATTACCTAAATGCACTGTTCATATACAAACAGTATGAACTGATTACATATTACTTACTGCTGGCTCATCCCTTGTTGCATCATAACGATGAGGTTCTTTAGCTTCTGCTGCTTTTGTTGACACAGCATATTGCACACCGGTAGTTGAACTTTGACGTGGAATAATTCCAACAATGTACTGTAAAGCAAGTATGTAGCAATACATGATATAAATATTGCTTTATGTAAAATGTGTAGATAACGTATCAAAATGCATTTACACCTTCATACAATGCAGTAACTACCTTTTTCTTATCCACTGCTGCATAGGCATATTCAGGTGGTGGTTCATTGAGTGAAGCAGTTTTAGTAGACACGGCATATTCTACTCCACCAGCTGAAGATAGGTGTGGGACAACTCTAATACCAGGCTTATCAACTGCATCACAGTAGTTCTCTGGGAATGTGTCTTTCGCAAAACTACCTGTTGGGCTTTAAACACAACAAAATAAATTACTATTAATAATTAAACTTTATTGATTAGGCTAAATAAACAATGCATACGTAGCTGTATTGGGTTCTACATGGTACTGCTAATAGCTGATCTATAGCCTACCTCTGCAGAGCTGCATATGTCTCTTTCTCAAGATCAGCTCCACCTATATAGCAGGAAAGGTATTTAATTAAGTGTGTGGAATTAAATTGGTAGAATTAGTACTAGTAATAGCATGGGTAGCAGTGAAATTTGGGATAAATACCATGAGTGTTGTATTGGAAATTTACCATTTCCAATACAACAAGAGTGGTATTTATCCCAAATTTCACTGCTACCCATGCTATTCCCAGTTAATACCATACTAGCTGCATATACGCATGCTGTGCATTAGCTGCTATGTACGCAATTTGTCACTATGTACTAAACATGTGTCAACACTAATTGTTAACATAAATTCTAGCCAATGAAATTGCAATTACAACATTTTCACTGCTACCAGTGAAATACGGGATAAATTTCACTGCTACTATTGAGACTTTTGTATGGGCAGTAAAACAGGTATGGTATTATACCCTAAAATACTTCATTACTCTGAAATTATTATATTAAATACCCATTGTCACCTTCTGACTGGTTTAGTGCTATAGTTAGGTATGTTTGCAGTTAATTATGTGTACTACACATACTACTAAGTTACAATAGTAACTAGATACAATACTTATGTACACACAGTCACTAGTAAACATGCTTTAAAAAAAATTCTACTACTTTTGCACCATTCATGCCACAACCAAAATAAGTAAACACATTCTGTGTACTGTACTCCATGATTCATGTTGCATATTTTAGTTGAAACTGAGCTAAAATGGTGGAAAATAATAATTGGGAAAGCGTGTGTATGTATAGTTTATTTTTTCCTCTTTCACAAGGTACAGTATATCTGAGTGGAATAATCGTACAAACATGAAGTTAACAAACAAGCATATAAAGTAACTTATCCACTAGTTACTTCTGCAAAAGTAATTCTAACTAGATAATAGTAATGAGTCACTAGAAACTAGTTACTATTTGAAGTAACTCTGTCTACTGTGTCTCTACTGTTGAAGTTCTAGGCATGTGGGGATAAAATTCCTACAATCTCTGTTTGGTGAGGTAGAAATGGTACTGAAAAGTTGGCATCTAGAATAGTTTGATTAAAGTCATATTTGACCGGATTTGCGAAAAGGTATCTTTTCCACACATTTTACATGCCAGCAAACAAAATGATGTAACACTTGACTCCTTACACTGATTAACTTGCTTTTAGTTTCGAACTGCAGCCAGATACTTTATCTGCACTCATGGAAAATTTCAAGCAATTACATACAATTATAAAAAAAGGTACGAAGTTACAAAGTTCAAAAAAATGGGTCAAATTTTTTGTGTGAAAAAGGTACCTTTTTGCAAATCCAGTCACATATTATGCTTTCCATTATATATACTTGCATTCATAACCAGGCCGGTGGAAGCTCTTAGTAGCTGGTCAGGTAACAAGCCAGGTAATGATTCAGGGATTGTGATGAATGTATGAACTCTAGGGGGGGTCTGGGGGCATGCCCCCCCCCCCCCCCCCCCCCAGGAAAATTTCAAACTTTTAGTGTTTGTAAACCACATTCTGAAGCAATTTTAGCACTTTTAAAGAGTTGATTTTAAGATATTGCTTCATACATACACTGACTTTTGTAGCTAACTTCCCTGAGCTGTCACACTAGCTACCTTTCTATAATATGTTGTAAAGTCTAATTTCGTTTATACAATTGATCAGGTTTTTACAGGCTTTGCCTTCTTACCTGTACCCCAATAATAATAATAACCTACCTCTCAGCAGAGCTGGAAGAACGTCCACCGCACGTGCTTCGATCATTAGATGAACGAATATAATAGAGGATAAACAAGTGGTAACGTAAAGTCGGCTGCACATCCTTTTTCTGCATTAAAGGTTAGAATGGTTGGTGTCTATAAATTAGTGTATGTCATGACGACGTAACTACTATACGGAGCTACCTTATTAGTGTGTAGCTATATTAGCTTAGCTAGGCATACGCTCACATGACTGGCTTGGGCTGTGAAAATCTGCTACGGCAGTGGCCGTAGTGGCCATAGTGCTTCCACCAGCCCTGATAACATAGTGCCTTTATGTACTCGATGCTTTCCCATTGCACCCATACTTAGTATATATGTGACCGGATCTGCAAAAACCTGACATAATGGCGCAAGCCTAAATTTTCAGTATAGGTTATTCATTGCAATGCGTAAAATATTTGCATAAATGAAAAAAAATTGGAAAATGTTTAAATGCTTTGTTCTTTATGAAGAAAGAGTGCAATGATAAAAACATGGGTGCCATCTTATTCACCCACCCAAGAGGAGTTCGAAAATCTTTGTTACGTAGCAGTAGCCTAAAGGATACATGAGTTATAGGTGTCTGTTTACGTCATGTCAAAGCAGTCATACGCGATTGGTTTTTGTTCACTGATTTCGTCTCTGTATGTAGTGAAGAAAGGTAATAGGAGAAACAATTCACCATATAATGGACTCCCCTATTCATGGCGAACACGACGGTACAAATGGCAACTCTGTACTACATTGCATTTGTAAGTTACAGTCATTTTTGTAAGCACCTGTAATTTGTTTTCCCAATACTTGCTGTACAAATCGATCTTTCTGTTGCTGCTACTTTGCCGGGCTGTAACTCCAAAAGTTGTTGGCATACAAGGCTGAAATTTGGCCAAAGCATGCACTCGGCTAAGTAGATTATAAATATTCAATAATAAAGAATTGGAAAAATGTGCCATCATGTCAGGTTTTCGCACATCCGGTCACATATGTAAAACATATATGTGAAAGGGTAACCTGTCAAAGTATTACACTGTACCTAATCTACATAATTTAAAAATGCAGCAGATGGAGCTTCTTCACAGCTACATAAAATAAAGGTATTTAAGTAGATAAATTTTGCATGGTTAAACATTGATGTGAGAAATTCTATACCTGGTGGGCTACAACCATTCAATAGTTGAAACTATGATTATCGTAAATTTTATGGACTGTGTTAATTTCATTAGCTATATATAGCTATCCAGTAAGAAGAATAGTTAGCACTATGTACATGCTTATATCATCCATTATACATGATATAGCAATTAACGCATGATATATTCTACAATATCATTTACAAAAATACTTTATAGTTTGAAAAGTAGCAATATGCTGCATTGCCATCCATGCAACCAGGAGTCTACAGAGTTAGTAGATAAAACTCAACACACTTCATGTAATTTTTATAATATTCATAGGTAAACAATGTATGTGTGCTAGAATTGGGATATTTGCATTAACTGTATAAGAAGGGAAGGGTGTTTATATGCATTGACTAATATGGTCACAATAATAATAAATGTACCATTCTCATTTACCATTCTTCTTGTAAACACAAAACCAGTACAACATAACAATGATGATGATCACCACAATAACTGCAATTATTCCTCCAACAACTCCACCAATAATACCTCCAGTACCTCCACCTCCACCGCCACCACCACCACCAGTACTATCACTACTACCACTGCTGTTGCTAGTAGCTACAAAATTGTATGAAAGAGCAATACATTACAATGTATGCATTGTGCATATACATATGAAGACCATGAATTTTATTTGGACATACACCTAATGTAAGAGATACATAGCACAAAGTGTGGCCAGCCAGCCGGCCAGCCAGCCAGATCACTGTTACAAGGCTGGAGACCAAATGAGCAGCATATGGCCACCATTTTACACCACAGTAACTACTCACCAGTGAGATGTGTCTTTACGAGTGCATGCCCTCTGCGCCCTACCATTCTTTTTATCTTCAATCATCATCTTCATGCATATTGAGGCATTGATTTTTCCAATTAACAATTTCCTTGAGCAGCTAATTTAGACACTGCAAAATTATTTAAAGAGTTTAGTTACTGTTAAAGATACTAGACACCTGATAGATGCCTTTAACTTCACGATAGGTCTAAGACCATGCCCATTGACAATCTTGGATGGTTAATAATAATCAAGTGTGGAGACCACACCTCTTAACAATTAAATTGTTTATTAGAAGTTTCAAGATATATAGTTTTAAAGAATTCAAGTCATCATACATAACTTTTCAAGGATAACAAGTACACATATGAAATCGACACAAGAAATTGTGCAAATTTCATAACATATTACTAATAAAGTAATAAATCTACACAATTCATTACATTATAGACCACTTGCAATATTTGTAGCTGCTTGTAGATTTACAGAAAATCTGATGAGTTTGATGAGTGAAGTATTATCATAAATGTTCACAAAGGGGTGGAGGGGTGGACAAGAGATAGATTTTATAAGGAGATAGAGAGCCCAGACAAGGGATTATAGGACTGTTTTAATTAACTCTTTAGTGGCTGATACGCCTCAACACGGAAAATGATTGGCCAACTAAAACAGGCTATCCACCAGTGTACCACTGATTTTCATCAAGCCCGATTCTCAACAAGGCCATAAATCATGATTCAAGCTTGTCACACCACCCAGAAAAGATAGCTAAAACCAGCCTTAAGTAGTTTGAGGGTCAAAATCAATAATATGGTGGTGTTGGTTTGATTTTGACTGATGTGCAATTTGGATCGAATTTTTTACATAATACAATATTGCATACATAACAGCCTTACACCAATTTGATTAATTAAATTTAAATGGTATTGATAAGTTTAAAATCATACTATGAGCTGTGTAAATTGGCTAGTACGTATGTGCAAGATTTAATGCTAAGTACATACAGGGTAATAGCCAAGTGGTATTGTATTACAGTTTATTAAACACAGTCAATCTCACTTACACTGAACAGGTTACAATCAAGAGGGAGGAGCAGTATTCATTGTTGATGGGTTGGCTACGCTACCGTTAATCCTTTTGTTCTGCTGCGTAGTGTGATTTTGTGTATTTGTGGAAGCAGATCAAGTAGGGGGCATCCAGTTCAAGTAGATGACCTTACTCTGGCTGGAGGCCTGCCATTGGACTGATGTTACATTACTGTTTTATTTTTAATTGTATTTTTAATCAATGTAATAACAGGTTACAATCATAGTACAATTAAGAAGATTAATAGTCACTGCAACTCAGAAGAAGTACAACAATAAGTGTACCAGCTACATAAGCAGAGTACAAGTACGTATACAATTACAACAACTATTGATGAAATTGTTGAGGCCTTTTTCCTGAGTTGGCGTTTGTATAAAGCCCAACCAAGGTCCTCAAAGCCACTGTAGGTGTCAATTATTAAATTCAGGTAGACTATGAGGTCTATAACACATTCAGATTTGGCATGCAGTACCACTCCAATGCATGTAAGTTATAAAGCATTGGATCTGGTCCATGATATGTGTGACATCCTGTTGTTTGTGTCTGGAAGCTTATGGATTAGTCGTTGTCTGTAGTATTTGTTTCTATTGGGGATTAGCTTGCCATATCTATGTTCAGACCACTTTCAAGACTTGTACCTGCTTGTAGAGTTTTCTGCCAAATAAGATAGAAAATCTGAGCAGTTGGATGAGCAAAGTAGTATCACTAGTGCAGGAAGGGGGAGGGAGGTGACGGGGTTGGCAGGAGATAGACTTCAAAATAGAGTCAGACAACGATTGGAGTCCAGACATGAGATTACAGGGTTGTGCTGGCTTCTTAGTGGCTGTTACAGTTGTATGCAGCAAAATCAACAGAAATAACATTTGTCCAACATCATCAGGCTATCCACCAGTAACCCACTGATTCTTGCCAAGCCAGGTCCTTCACAAAGCCAGAAGCTGCTATTTGAGCTTGCCACACCACCCAGAAAAGTTGTCTGTTAAAACCAGCCTCGAGCAGTTTGAGTAATGCTAAGTGTCAAAACCAGCAGTACGATAGTATAGCTGGTGGTGGTGTTAGCTTGTTTTTTGCCAGATGTGCAATTTGTATCAGTTTTGTAAAATCTAGTCACATACCTATGCTGTTGTTCCTTTGTTTAAGGTTATCTTTTCCTCTGAATCCTGGTGTTTTCACTTCATCTTCTGAATCAGTGCCAGTCTTGTTAAAAGTGTAAAGGACAATCTTCACAATTTTTGGGATGTATTTCTAACCTGTATGTCACGACAATGCTCAGCAGTGGTTGTTTCACTGGCTGACCGATTGCTTCACTTCCTTGAGGGTGTTCCTGCTGGAGCAGTATCCTTAGTGGCAGTCGATGATTGTTGATGAGTGGAAGCTCTGGCTCTGGTAACACTGTGGGTTGATGTAGAGGATGGTTTCTTCATCAATATTTTCATTTTACAGCAATCCATTATCACTGGTAGCTTTTTTTGATGATGATACATGGCACCTGGTTGTACGTATTGTTGCTCAAGTGCTATTCCTATTGTTGCAAACATGTTACTCTTTTTGTTGCACCTCCCACATTCTTATTAATACAATACAGTATATCATCGACTGAGATGTGTTGCATGCTAGCTTGAGTATAAGTTTAACTACTTAAATGTCATCTAAATTAATTTCACAACAATGCGTGATATTGATAAAAGTCTATAGTTAATATAGCTATCTAGCAATTGAAGCAGTAGCAGCTTTAGTGTCCTGTATAATACAAACTGCACATAAAAGGTATGTAATTCACATGTGATGTTTGCAAAAGTGCATAAATAATCATAAGAAAATTTAAGAGTAGGGATCATAGAAATAAAAAAGTAGTAAAATGAAGGAGATCATTCTACACTTCAGCCATACACATTTAATCCCTAATTAAGTTATGGCTGTACAATTACAGAACTATATGACCAAAGATATGTATGGCTGTGGGTGTAGGGTGGTCTATCTTGGTCAATATAAAATATTGCTTTAACGACACAACTGAATTATTAAAACTGTGCTTTTGCATTGGATGATATAAATTAATAATCTACTAATTCTGTTCAACTAAAATTTCCATTTAAGCGGTCACTAAATTGAGTACTTAAAGTTTAAGTAATTCAGCTGTACCTGTAGACATCACAATTTTAAAACCAGGTACGTGCCCACAGCCAGCCAAAAGCCAGCTGTGGGCACGCACATGGTTTACTGAAATTGTTTTTGTAAGTGTGTGTGTGTACCTACAGTACAGCTCAAATACAACTTCGTGCACGCATGGAGTAAAAACGCGTGCTACTGAACACCAAAACGCATGTAGCTTAACAGTGCACGCGTGGAGAATAAAGTTACACATTACACGCCATGCGTTAATACGCAGGGCACAGGCTAGTGCACGCGTGTAGATTCTCCAATGCTCGTGCATTCTATACAACACGCGTGTGCCTGTTGGTTGTGAAGTTGGCTGTCTGCGTGTATGCTACTGCACGTTTCCTTCGTACAGTAAGTAAGGTAGATGTATAATTGTAATTACTCCACAGAACGTACATACAGTGTACAGTATACTAATGTACGAATGTGGTGCTGGTATTGTATCATGTTTACTTTGCTATTGAAGACAGTTATGGCAAAGCCCCCAGGCGTACATACAGTGTACAGTATACTAATGTACGAATGTGGTGCTGGTATTGTATCATGTTTACTTTGCTATTGAAGACAGTTATGGCAAAGCCCCCAGGCGAAACTCGCTTACTGCGTCAACCCAGCCAATGGCAGAAAAACTCATGTTCTAAACTCTCAACTTAAGAGGTATGTTGCTAAATTATCAATGTATAATTCTTTAACAGTTCAGTTCAGGTATATAATAACAGAAATAGCTATAAATACGGAGCCTTTTGAAGCACCTGCTAAATTCGAAGATGTTAAATTAAGTTGAAATGCTGAAGCTACAAAGCAAGCTGTGGGCTACTGAGCTGGCCTGCAATATTGGAAACTTTATACATTGTGCATGATGTACTACTTACCTGATAGAACTTCAACAAAGTATTCTGCTCACAGTACCCAGCAATGGTGCTTATCAATAGAAAATGACAAAATAAAATAGATAAGCCTTAATTCTTTATACAAACTAATAAATATACTACAACTAACCTAGAACAGCACAATTTTCTATCCTATGACAAACTTAGCCATGCATGCATTACACAAGTAACAATAAACACTCCATACAGAAATGAGTGAATTGATTAGAATTGCTTCAGTTGGCATAGTGGGTTAATGAGTTGTATTATGACTTGTAGCTGGCTGCTACTAAATTCTTGCATTCTGTGCTTATTAGGTGTAATAGAAACTACATATATTTTTAACAGCTTATGGTCAATGTACCTCACTAGAAACAGTGGCTCTCAAAGCCGCTATGGTACTTCCACCTTTACTACTTCAAAGACCACACCATAGGTCTTCAAATCACAACAACAAACAGTGTTTGGAACGTTGTTTACAACTGTGGCATGATGGTGATTTGTTGCAGTTATTGCAAGAAGGGCGTACCATCCAACAGCATCTGCAGCCCTCTAAGGCTTGTTCTTCTACTGATACTGCTCACATATTTGCTCAATTAATGTTCCAAGGAAAGGTTAAGGCTGCCCTTCGGTTACTTTCATCTAACTCATGGGGAAATTTCCTTCTCCTTAGTGCTAAAGTGGGAGACAGTACTGTTTTAGATGAATTGAAGAAGAAACATCCCTGTTCATCTCCTATTAATTATGATGCTCTGATTGACCCTAAGCTTCCATCATCAGAGACCTGTCATGAAGTGATCTTTGAGGGTCTTGATGGAGTAGTCATTCGCAATTCCTGCCTCAAAACTGATGGGGCTGTTGGTCCCTCTGGTATTGATGCTGCTGGTTGGTGGCGTATGTGCATTTCCTTCCAGTCTGCATCTGCTGATTTGTTTGATTCCCTTGCCTCTATTGCTAGACGGATGGCATCCATTTACGTAAATCCTCATGGCCTTTCATCCCTCTTGGATTCCCGCCTTATTTCCCTTGATCAGAATCCAGGCATTCGTCCCATCGGCATAGGTGAGACGAGTCGCCGAATTATATCCAAAGCTATTCTTTTTATGGTGAAGACTGACATTTTGGAGGCTGCGGGCAACCTTCAACTTTGTGCTGGTCAAGAGGCTGGCTGTGAAGCTGCAATCCATGTTATGGAAAGCCTTTTCCATTCTTCTACCACCCAGGCTGTGCTTTTGGCCAATGCCTCCAACGTTTTCAATTCCTTAAATCGGAATGTTTCTTTACACAATTTACATTTTATCTGCCCT
Organism: Dysidea avara; assembly: GCF_963678975.1. NCBI lineage: Eukaryota > Metazoa > Porifera > Demospongiae > Dictyoceratida > Dysideidae > Dysidea > Dysidea avara. Next base: position 28,173,669 of record NC_089272.1, read on the forward strand.
CCACTTGCTGTTACTCTTACCAATGTGTATAGGGAGGCATCCTCTTTATTTACTGATGGTGAATGTCAACTCTCTGAAGAGGGGACCACTCAGGGTGATCCCTTGGCTATGGCCATGTATGCGCTCTCTACTGTTCCTCTTATACAAACGTTTGATGGCTTGGCCACCCAAGTATGGTTTGCAGATGATGCTGCTGCTGCCGGGTCTCTTGTTGACCTGCTGGTCTGGTGGAAACAGTTGTCTGGTTTGGGTCCTGGTTATGGGTATTGTGTGAATGCTTCTAAGTCCTGGTTGGTCGTTAAAGAAGATTACTATGACACTGCTTGCACTTTATTTGCTGGAACTTCCCTGCGCATTACAACTGAAGGTCGTCCCTCCTCTAGGTTTAAATCCATCTTTCTTCAGAAAAAGGTATGTCAATGATGACATTATTCAGCTTTCCAATTTTGCTTCCAGTCAACCACATGCTGCATATTCCGCTATGATTCACGGCCTGTCATCTCGTTGGACCTTTTAACTAGGACTGTGTGTGATTTGTCCTCTCCACTTGCTCCCCTTGAGGAGGCTATTCATCTGCATTTGCTGCCAAAGTTATGTCTCCATGCCCCTAATGACTCTGAACGGGCAATGTTTGCTTTGCCAATTCGTCAAGGGGGCCTTGGTATATTTGACCCTTGTAAATCTTCCCAAGACAACTATTAGTTTTCCACATCCGTTGCATCCCCCCTAGCATCTGCCATCTTGAATTAGCTTTCTTGTTTTGATTCCTCCATCCTACAACAACAGCGTGCTCTTAAATAAGAAGCTCTATCCATCAAACGTCAGAATCTCTCTCAAAGATTTTCAGAGTTTTTCTCAACTTTGTCCAACAATCTCCAACTGTCCCTGAAACTTGCTGGTGAGAAGGGTGCATCCTCCTGGCTTTCCATTTTGCCTTTGGAATGTCATGGATTTACTCTCCACAAAGGTGACTTTTGCGATGCGTTAGCTCTCCGTTACGGTTGGTCTCCTAAGAATCTTCCTGTCAGCTGTGTCTGTGGCAGATCCAACAACATTGAACATGCTCTAAGCTGTCCGAATGGAGCCTTCCCTACCATCCGCCACGACGACATCTGAGATTTGACTGCAGAATTAATGTCAGAGGTTTGTCATGATGTATCTACTGAACCTCCCCTTCAACCCTTGAGTGGTGAATCTCTCTCCCTACGTACAGCTAACCAAGCTGTTGGTGCTCGGTTGGACATCAAGGCTTCTGGTTTCTGGGGTTCTCGGTTTGAACCTACTTTTTTTGATGTTAGAATATTTAACCCTTATGTCCCTTCAAACCGTTGTAATCCCTATCGCCAGCATGAAACTTCAAAGCGTCTTCAGTATGAGGAGAGAGTGTGAGAGGTGGAACACGATAATTTTAGTCCTCTTGTTTTTTCAACTTCTGGAGGCATGGGTGCCTCCACCACTGTGGATTACAAGCGCCTGACCTTCCTCCTATCATGTAAGTGGAAATCACCCTACTGTAGGGTGATGAGCTGGCTTCGCTGCCATCTTGGCTTCTCCTTATTGCACTCTGCCATCATGTGCATAAGGGGTTCTCACTCCTCCTCTGGTCATCCCTTTAAGGGTCATGTTCCAGTATCAGTTGACCTTGCGCGAGTTTTCCTCCTACCTCTCCGATAGAATCCATTGATACCCTTTATTACTTTGTTCTAAGGACTAGCTAGTTTTGTCACAGCTGAGTAGCTTATAGCATAAAGGCCTTGAAGCCTACAACCAGTTTGAATGCTAGTGGTTGGGGAAGGATGTTCAAGACATATCCTACTGACACAAGGAAAGTCACTGTCTGGGTAAGTATGCAGCCAAGTAAATGTTGACAAGAAAAGTCAGAATGTGATGGTTCTGGAACTGTGGAGGATCAGCTTGCTGATTGCCAGACAGCTACTCATGAACTAACTGAGCAAGCAACTGAACCTCTACCACCATTGGAAAGTTTCGTGGGTGATGATTTCACTGGAGCACACGCTGACATAGGGCTACTGAAGGCTACATTTGACTGTGTGAGCAGGACGTTGCCACCAAATTGTCAAGGTTTAGGGTGTGTCAGTGACAAATAGTTAACAGAACACTGGTATATTTTGAAGAAACTCTTGCCAAGGGATATAATGTTGGTAGACTGTGGATTTGATATTACTGTTTCTTTTGGAGCATTGCAAGCTACATTGCACCTTCCTTCATTCACAAAAGGAAGAGTCAACTGTCAGCAGTAGAGGTTAAGCAAACTAGAACTATTGCTAATGTCCCGTACACATGTGGAATGTATCATTAGCTCTGTCCAGCAAAGGTTTCCAATTCTTCAAAGCACTTATAATTACTGACTCATGTTTGATCAGAAAGGTGAAAAGGTACCTTTGATTGATTGAATAATTTGTTTGCTGTGCTTTAATCAATGTATGTGACTTGTTTGTACCATTATTGACTAAAACTAAAGTTAATAGACAATTGTACAGTAAATATTATCTAATCCAAAACAGCCAAGCTGTAAAAAAAGTGTGCGGCCCTCAGAAAGGCTATGGTGAAAAAAGATGTGAAATTCAAGGTGGCGGCCAAGAAATATCTGTGATGGTAGGTTAATGGTAAAAATTTTAATAATGACAATTCAGGTAAATTTTGTGAAGCGGCACAAAAATTCACCTGAATTGTCGTTATTAAAATTTTACCATTAACCTACCATCACAGATATTTCTTGGCCGCCACCTTGGATTTCACATCTTTTTTCACCATAGCCTTTCTGAGGGCCACACACTTTTTTTACAGTTTGGCTGTTTTGGATTAGATTTCATTTCTTTTTGTATTTGTATACCCCAAAGCCGACCTATGGCCAGCTTTGGGACTTTTTTAACCTATGTTTTTTTTCTTTACTACAGGAAGAAGAAAAGATGGATGAAGTAGATGTATTTTAAATATTTTATCAGTAAATGTACAAATTATATTTGTAATACATAATCTAATCAAAAACAGCCAAGCTGTAAAAAAAGGTGCAGCCCCCAAAAAGGCCATGGTGAAAAAAGATGTGAAATCCAAGGTGGCGGCCAAGAAATGGCTGTGATGGTAGGTTAACGGTTACATTTTAATAACAACAATTCAGGTGAATTTGGTGCCAAGACCAAGCGGCACAAAATTCACCTGAATTGTCGTTATTAAAATGTAACCATTAACCTACCATCACAGCCATTTCTTGGCCGCCACCTTGGGTTTCACATCTTTTTTCACCATGGCCTTTTTGGGGGCTGCACCTTTTTTTACAGCTTGGCTGTTTTTGATTAGATATCACTTCTTTTTGTATTTGTATACTGCAAAGCCGGCCTATAGCTGGCTTTGGGGCTTTTTTAACCCATGTGTTTTTTTTCTTTACTACAGGAAGAAGAAAAGAACTTAAAGAAGAATTTTACTACTTCAATTATTTTTGATTTTATTAGTAATTATACAAATTATATACATATATTTATTACATGCCCATTATGCCCCACAGGATATTTTTTTGCAGCTGATCTCTCTACTGGGTGACTTGAAATGTAGCTGAACTATATACAGGATGGTTTCTTTGTAGCTGAACTCTCTACAAGGTGACTTCGTCCAGCTGATCTCTCTACGGGGTGATTTGTTTCTAGCTGAACTCTCTACAGGTGATTTATTTGCAGCTAAACTCTCTACATGGTGGTTTCTTTGTAGCTGAACTCCCTACATGATGGTTTCTTTGTAGCTGAACACTCTACAAGGAAACTTCTTCTCTACAGGGTGATTTGTTGTAGTTGAATTCTCTACAAGGTGGTTTGTATGAGGCTGAACTCTCTACATGGCGGTTTCTTTGTAGCTGAACTCTCTACAGAGTGATTTGTTTGCAGCTGAACTCTCTACATGATGGTTTCTTTATAACTGAACACTCTACAAGGTGACTTCTTCTAGCTGATCTTTCTACAGCGTGAATTGTTGTAGCTGAACTATCTACAAGGTAACTTCTTCTAGCTGATCTCTATACAGGGTGATTTGTTTGTAGTTGAATTCTGTACATGATGGTTTCTTTGTAGCTGAACTCTTTACAAGGTGACTTCTTCTAGCTGAACTCTCTACGGGGTAATTTCTTTGTAGCTGAACTCTCTATATGATGGTTTCTTTGTAACTGAACTCTCTACAAGGTAACTTCTTCTAGCTGATCTTTCTACTGGGTGATTTGTTTGCAGCTGAACTCTCTACATGGTGGTTTCTTTGTTGCTGAACTCTCTACAAGGTGAATTCTTCTACCTGATCTCTCTACAGGGTAATTTGTTTGTAACTGAACTCTGTACAAGTGTGTTTTTGTGGGTGATCTCACTACAGGTTGATTTGTTTGTAGCTGAACTCACTAAAGGGTGATTTTGCTTGTAGCTGAACTCCTTGCATTGTATCTAGTTTCTAGCTGATCTCTCTACAGGGTGATTTGTTTGTAGCTGATCTCTCTATAAGTTGATTTGTGTGTAGCTGATCTCTCTGCAGGTTGATTAATTTGTAGCCGATCTCTCTACAGTGTAATTTGTTTGTAGCTGAACTGTCTATAAGGTGATTAGTTTGTAGCTGATCTCTCTGCAGGTTGATTTGTTTTAGCTGAACTCTCTACAGGGTGATTTACTTGTAGCTGAACTCCTTACATTGTGTGTAGTTTCTAGCTGATCTCTCTACAGGGTGATTTGTTTGTAGCTAATCTCTCTACAAGTTGATTTGTGTGTAGCTGATCTTTCTACAGGTTGATTTGTTTGTAGCCGATCTCTCTACAGGGTAATTTGTTTGTAGCTGAACTCTGTACAAGGTGCTTTTTTGTAGGTGATCTCACTGCAGGTTGATTTGTTTGTAGCTGAACTCACTAAAGGGTGATTTGCTTGTAGCTGAACGCCTTACATTGTGTCTAGTTTCTAGCTGATCTCTCTACAGGGTGATTTGTTTGTAGCTGAACTCTCTATAAGGTGATTTGTTTGCAGCTGAACTCTCTACATGGTGGTTTCTTTGTTGCTGAACTCTCTACAGGGTGTTTTGCTTGTAGCTGAACTCTCTACAGGGTGATTTGTGTGTAACTGATCTCTCTACAAGCTGATTTGTTTGTAGCTGAATTCTCTGCAAAGTGTTTTTGTTTGTAGCTGACCTCTCTTCAGGGTGATTTGTTTCTAGCTGATCTCTCTACAGGGTGATTTTTTTTGTAGCTGACCTCTCTTCAGGGTGATTTGTTTCTAGCTGATCTCTCTACAGGGTGATTTTTTGTAGCTGACCTCTCTTCAGGGCGATTTGTTTCTAGCTGATTGCTCTGCAGGTTGATTTGCTTGTAGATGAACTCTCTACAGGGTAACTTGCTTGTAGCTGATTACTTTGTGTCTAGTTTGTAGCTGATCTCTCTACAGGGTGATTTGTTTGTAGCTGAACTCCTTACATTGTGTGTAGTTTCTAGCTGACCCCTCTACAGGGTGATTTGTTTGTAGCTGATCTCTATACAAGTTGATTTGTGTGTAGCTGATCTCTCTACAGGGTGATTGTTTGTAGCCGATCTCTCTACAAGGTAATTTGTTTGTAGCTGAACTGTGATTTGTATGTAGTTAATCTCTCTGCAGATTGACTTGTTTTAGCTGAACTCTGATTTGTTTTTAGCTTATCTCTGTACAGGTTGATTTGTGTGTAACTGATCTCTCTACAAGCTGATTTGTTTGTAGCTGATCACCCTGCAGGTTGATTTGTTTCTAGATGATCTCTCTACAGGTTGATTTGTTTGTTGCTGATCGCTCTAAAGGTTGATTTGTTTGTAGCTGAACTCTCTGCAAAATGTTTTGTTTGTAGTTGATCTCTCTACAAGGTGATTTTTTATAGCTGACCTCTCTTCAGGGTGATTTGTTTCTAGCTGATAACTCTACAGGGTGATTTTTTATAGCTGACCTCTCTTCAGGGTGATTTGTTTCTAGCTGATATCTCTACAGGGTGATTTTTTGTAGCTGACCTCTCTTCAGGGTGATTTGTTTCTAGCTGATCGCTCTACAGGTTGGTTTGCTTGTAGCTGAACTCCTTACATTGTGTCTAGTTTCTAGCTGATCTCTCTACAGGGTGATTTGTTTGTAGCTGATCTCTCTACCAGTTGAATTGTGTGTAGCTGATCTCTCTGCAGGTTGATTTGTTTGTAGCCGATCTCTCTACAAGGTAATTTGTTTGTAGCTGAACTGTCTAAAAGGTGATTTGTTTGTAGCTGATCTCTCTGCAGGTTGATTTGTTTTAGCTGAACTCTCTACAGGGTGATTTATTTGTAGCTGAACTCCTTACATTGTGTGTAGTTTCTAGCTGATCTCTCTACAGGGTGATTTGTTTGTAGCTGATCTCTCTACAAGTTGATTTGTGTGTAGCTGATCTCTCTGCAGGTTGATTTGTTTGTAGCTGATCTCTCTATAGGGTAATTTGTTTGTAGCTGAACTCTCTATAACGAGATTTGTCTGTAGTTGATCTCTCTGCAGGTTGATTTGTTTTAGCTGAACTCTCTACAGGCTGATTTGTTTGTAGCCGATCTCTCTACAGGGTAATTTGTTTGTAGCTGAACTCTCTACAAGTTGATTTGTGTGTAGCTGATCTCTCTGCAGGTTGATTTGTTTGTCTCTACAGGGCAATTTGTATGTAGCTGATCTCTCTACAGGGTGATTTTTTTGTAGCTGACCTCTCTTCAGGGTGATTTGTTTCTAGCTGATCTCTCTGCAGGGTGATTTTTTGTAGCTGACCTCTCTTCAGGGTGATTTGTTTCTAGCTGATTGCTCTACAGGTTGATTTGTTTGTAGATGAACTCTCTACAGGGTAATTTGCTTGTAGCTGAACTCCTTACTTTGTGTCTAGTTTGTAGCTGATCTCTCTACAGGGTGATTTGTTTGTAGCTAATCTCTATACAAGTTGATATGAGTGTAGCTGTTCTCTCTGTAGGGTGATTTGTTTGTAGCCGATCTCTCTACAAGGTAATTTGTTTGTAGCTGAACTATCTATAAGGTGATTTGTACGTAGCTGATCTCTCTGCAGATTGATTTGTTTTAGCTGAACTCTCTACAGGGTGATTTGTTTCTAGCTTATCTCTCTACAGGTTGATTTGTTTGTTGCCGATCGCTCTAAAGGTTGATTTGTTTGTAGCTGAACTCTCTGCAAAGTGTTTTGTTTGTAGTTGATTTCTCTACAACGTGATTTTTTGTAGCTGACCTCTCTTCAGGGTGATTTGTTTCTAGCTGATATCTCTACAGGATGATTTTTTTGTAGCTGACCTCTCTTCAGGGTAATTTGTTTCTAGCTGATCGCTCTACAGGTTGGTTTGTTTGTAGCTGAACTCTCTACAGGGTGATTTGCTGGTAGCTGAACTCCTTACATTGTGTGTAGTTTCTAGCTGATCTCTCTACATGGTGATTTGTTTGTAGCTGATCTCTCTACAAGTTGAATTGTGTGTAGCTGATCTCTCTACATGGTGATTTGTTTGTAGCTGATCTCTCTACAAGTTGAATTGTGTGTAGCTGATCTCTCTGCAGGTTGATTTGTTTGTAGCCGATCTCTCTACAAGGTAATTTGTTTGTAGCTGAACTGTCTATAAGGTGATTTGTTTGTAGCTGATCTCTCTGCAGGTTGATTTGTTTTAGCTGAACTCTCTACAGTGTGATTTATTTGTAGCTGAACTCCTTACATTGTGTGTAGTTTCTAGCTGATCTCCCTACAGGGTGATTTGTTTGTAGCTGATCTCTCTGCAGGTTGATTTGTGTGTAGCTGATCTCTCTGCAGGTTGATTTGTTTGTAGCCGATCTCTCTACAAGGTAATTTGTTTGTAGCTGAACTGTCTATAAGGTGATTTGTTTGTAGCTGATCTCTCTGCAGGTTGATTTGTTTTAGCTGAACTCTCTACAGTGTGATTTATTTGTAGCTGAACTCCTTACATTGTGTGTAGTTTCTAGCTGATCTCCCTACAGGGTGATTTGTTTGTAGCTGATCTCTCTGCAGGTTGATTTGTGTGTAGCTGATCTCTCTGCAGGTTGATTTGTTTGTAGCCGATCTCTCTACAAGGTAATTTGTTTGTAGCTGAACTGTCTATAAGGTGATTTGTTTGTAGCTGATCTCTCTGCAGGTTGATTTGTTTTAGCTGAACTCTCTACAGTGTGATTTATTTGTAGCTGAACTCCTTACATAGTGTGTAGTTTCTAGCCGATCTCCCTACAGGGTGATTTGTTTGTAGCCGATCTCTCTACATGTAATCTGTTTGTAGCTGAACTCTCTATAAGGTGATTTGTTTGTAGCTGATCTCTCTGCAGGTTGATTTGTTTTAGCTGAACTCTCTACGGGGTGATTGCTTGTAGCTGAACTCCTTACATTGTGTCTAGTTTCTAGCTGATGTCTCTACAGGGTGATTTTTTGTAGCTGAACTCTCTACAGGGTGATTTGTTTCTAGCTTATCTCTCTACAGGTAGATTTGTGTTGATTTGTTCATTGCTGATCACTCTAAAGGTTGATTTGTTGCAGCTGAACACCCTGCAAAGTGTTTTGTTTGTAGCTGATCACTCTAAAGAGTAATTTGTTTGTAGCTGAACTCTCTCCACAGTGACTTGTGTGTAGCTGAATTCTGTGTAACTGAATTCTCTAGAGAGTGACTTAATTGTAGCTGAATTCTCTACACAGTGCATGACTTGTTTATAGCTGAACTTTCTTCAGTGTGACTTGTAATGTTCTGAATCTCTATAGTGATATATTTGCTTAACTCTCCACATGGTGACTGTCTTCTTGCTGAACTGTCTATAAGATTAACTGTTTGCAGCTGAACTCCCTACAGAATAACTTGTGATGTAATAAAATTCTATAAAGGAATAAATAAATTAGCCGAATGCTCTATTAGGGTGACTGTTCTATTAGAGTATCTCGATCTCGCATTTGCTACACGGAGTTGGCTTTCGAATCATAACTCAGTGGTTTGTAATCCGATTCTTCTGTACTACTGCAAGGACTTTCTATGAAGATTATTCCAGCAATACACCGATTTTCAGCTCATTGCTCTAAGCGGTTTGCCTAGTAGGCGTGAAAACTAATACTTTTTTATTCGTAAAAATAGATCGCGTAATTGTGACACAGGTTGGGTTTTGTGTCATATCTCCGTGGTCTTTATCTCCATTCCTTTCAAACCACCAAAAGGCACTCTTACGATGGTTACTCCATCTACATAGCAATTTTTAACTCATTCCATGAAGCGGTTTACCCTGTAGGCGTGACAACAAATCGATCTTGTTTTACGCGAATAATCGGTCATAACTCCTGAACCATTCATCGGATTTGTACCCAATTTGATGCTAGGATTCGCCTTTGGACTCCCTTTCTGTGTGCCAAATTTCAAGGCGATCGGAGTACGTGTTTACTTGTTATAGCAATTTTTGCAAGTGTGCGAAAAGACGAAGAAAAAAAGGAAGAAAAAAAAACGAAACTTTGGCAGCTCGTATCTCGGAAATGGCTGGAGCGATTTCCTTCAAATTTGGAATGTAGACTCCCTTGGCTGGCGGGCAACAGTGTAGCAAATTTCGTTCCAATCAGATAAGTGATCACCGAGATACAAAGGTGTGAAAATGACGTTTTCGTTCTTCCTGTCAATATACTCACGGGTGTGGCGCGCCGGCATCTTGGGCTGCACGACACACTACCGTGTGTCTTGATATTGATTACAGAAATCTCCATGGTGGTTTCTTTGTAACTGAACACTCTACAAGGTGACTTCTTCTAATTGCTCTCTCTACAGGGTGAATTGTTTGTAGCTGAACGATCTACAAGGTAACTTCTTCTAGCTGATCTCTCTACAGGGTGATGTGTTTGTAGCTGAATTCTGTACAGGTGATTTGTTTGCAACTGAGCTCTTTACAGAATGGTTTCTTTGTAGCTGAACTCTCTAAAAGGTAACTTTTTCTAACTGATCTTTCTACGGGGCAATTTGTTTCTGGCAGAATTTTCTACAGGGTGATTTCTTTGCAGCTGAACTCTCTACATGGTGGTTTCTTTGTAGCTGAACTCTCTACAAGGTAATTTCTTCTAGCTGATCTCTCTACAGGGAGATTTGTTTGTAGCTAAACTATCTACAAGGTAACTTCTTGTAGCTGATCTCTCTACAGGGTGATTTGTTTATAGCTGAATTCTGTACATGTGATTTGTTTGCAGTTGAGCTCTTTACAAATGGTTTCTTTGTAGCTGAACTCTCTCCAAGGTAACTTCTTCTAACTGATCTTTCTACAGGGTGATTTGTTTGTAGCTGAACTATCTACAAGGTAATTTCTTCTAGCTGATCTCTCTACAGGGTGATTTGTTTGTAGCTGAATTCTGTACAGGTGATTTGTTTGCAGCTGAGCCCTTTACAGAATGGTTTCTTTGTAGCTGAACTCTCTACAGGGTGAATTGTTTGTAGCTGAAATCCCTACAATGTAACTTATTCTAGCTGATCTTTCAACAGGGTCTAGCTGATCATTCTACAGGGTGATCTGTTTGTAGCTGAGTTCTCTACAGGGTGTTTGTTTGCAGCTGAATTCTCTACATGGTGGTTTCTTTATAGATGAACTCTCTACAAGGTGACTTCTTCTAGCTGATCTCTCTACACGGTGATTTGTTTGTAGCTGAACTCTCTACAGGTGATTGGTTTGTAGCTGAACTCTCTACAAGGTGATACTTCTAGGTGATCTCTCTACAGGATTCCTTGTTTCTAACTGAACTCTCAACAGGGTGATCTGTTCATAGCTGAACTTTCTACTGGGTGATTTGTTTGCAGCTGAACTCTCTACATGGTAGTTTCTCTGTAGCTGAACTCTCTACAATGTGACTTCTTCTAGCTGAACTCTCTACAAGGTGACTTGTTTCTAGCTGATCTCTATCCAGGGTGACTTGTTTCTAGCTGAACTCTCTACAGGTGATTTGTTTGTAGCTGAACTCTCTACATGGTGGTTTCGTTGTAACTGAACTCTCTACAAGGTAACTTCTTCTAGCTGATCTTTTTACACTGCATATTTGTTTGTAGCTGAGTCCTCTACAGGGTGATATGTTTGCAGCTGAACTCTCTACATGGAAGTTTCATTGTAGCTGAACTCTCTACAATGTGACTTCTTCTAGCTGAACTCTCTACAGGGTGACTTGTTTCTAGCTGAACTCTCTACAGGTGATTTGTTTGCAGCTGAACTCTCTACATGGTGGTTTCTTTGTAGCAGAACTCTCTACAAGGTAACTTCTTCTAGCCGATCTTTCTACAGGGTGATTGATTTTTTTTGCATCTGAACTCTTTACATGGTGGTTGCTTTGTAGCTGAACTCTCTAAAAGGTGACTTCTTTTAGCTGAACTCTCTACAGGGTGATCTTTTTGTAGCTGAACTCTCTAAAAGGTGACTTCTTCTAGCTGAACTCTCTACAGGATGATTTGTTTGCAGCTGAACTCTTTACATGATGATTTCTTTGTAGCTGAACTCTCTACAGGGCGATTTGTTTGCAGCTGAACTCTCTACATGGTAGTTTCTTTGTAGCTGAACTCTCTACAATGTGACTTCTTCTAGCTGAACTCTCTACAAGGTGACTTGTTTCTAGCTGATCTCTCTACAGGGTGACTTGTTTCTAGCTGAACTGTCTACAGGTGATTTGTTTGCAGCTGAACTCTCTACATGGTGGTTTCTTTGTAACTGAACTCCCTGCAAGGTGACTTCTTCTAGCTGATCTCTCTACAGGGAGATTTGTTTGTAGCTTAACTCTCTACAGGTGATTTGTTTGCAGCTGAACTCTCTACATGATGGTTTCTTTGTAGCTGAACTCTCTACAAGGTAATTTCTTCTAGCTGATCTCTCTACAGGATGATTTGTTTGTAGCCAAACTCTCTACATGATGGTTTTTTGTAGCTGAACTCTCTACAAGGTGATTTCTTCTATAGCTGATCTTTCTACAGGGTGATTTGTTTGTAGCTGAACTCTCTACATGATCGTTTCTTTGTAGCTGAACTCTCTACAAGGTGATTTCTTCTATAGCTGATCTTTCTACAGGGTGATTTGTTTATAGCTGAACTCTCTACATGATGGTTTCTTTGTAGCTGAACTCTCTACAAGGTAACTTCTTCTAGCTGATCTCTCTACAGGACAATTTGTTGGTAGCTGAACTCTCACATGATTGTTTCTTTGAAGCTGAACTCTCTACAAGGTGATTTCTTCTAGCTGATCTTTCTACAGGGTGATTTGTTTGTAGCAGAACTCTCTACAAGGAAACTTCTTCTAGCTGATCTCTCTACAGGGAGATTTGTTTGTAGCTGAACTCTCTACAAGGTAACTTCTTCTAACTGATCTCTTTACAGGGTGAAATGTTTGTAGCTGAACAATCTACAAGGTAACTTCTTCTAACTGATCTCTCTACAGGGTAATTTGTTTGTAGCTGAACTCTCTACAAGGAAACCTCTTTTAACTGAGCTCTGTACAGGGTGAATTATTTGTAGCTGAACTATCTACAAGGTAACTTCTTCTAGCTGATCTCTCTACAGGATGATTTGTTTGTAGCTGAATTCTGTATAGGTGATTTGTTTGCAGCTGAGCTCTTTACAGAATGGTTTCTTTGTAGCTGAACCCTCTACAAGGTAACTTCTTCTAGCTGATGTATCTACAGGGTCACTAGTTTGTAGCTGAATTCTCTACATGGTGGTTTCTTTGTAACTGAACTATCTACAAGGTGACATCTTCTAGCTGATCTTTCAACAGGGTGATTTGTTTGTAACTGAACTCTCTACAACAAAACTTCTTCTAACTGATGTCTGAACAGGGTGAATTGTTTGTAGCTGAACTCTCTACAGGGTAATTTGTAGCTGATCTCTATACAGGTTACTTATTTCTAACTGATCTCTTGAATTCTGTTCAGGGTGACTGCTCTATTAGGATGACTGCTCTATTGAGAGAGAGAGAATAAAGAGTATCTCGATCTCGCACTTGCTGCACCAAGTTGGATTTCGTGTTATAACTCCGTGGCTTTAAGTATGATTCTTCCACACCATTGAAGAGCCTTTCTAAGATGATTACTCCATCTGTACAGTGAATTTCAAAGCATTACCCCAAGCGGTTTATCTGGTAGGCGTGGCAAGTATTCGTTTTTTATTAGCTAATCTCGGTTGCGTAATTGTTACACACTGTTGGTTTTGTTGTTGTATCTTCCTGGTTTATAGCTCGATTTCTTTCAAACCACAAAAGGTTTGAGGTTCAATAGTTAACCTATTCACCCACCGATTTTCAACTTCTTCCCATACGCGGTTTACCCTGTAGGCGTGACAACATATTGGTGTTATTTTTCGTGCATAATCACTCATAACTCTTTGCCTGTTTATGGTATTCCAGCCAAAGTTGGTACCGAGATGCGCCTTTATATCCCCTTCTGTGTGCCAAATTTCAAGGAAATTGGATAACGTGTTCGCATTTTATAGCAGTTTATGTAAGTGTGCGAAAAGAGGAAGAAAAATAAGAAGAAAAAAAAAACCAAGAAACTAAGCCAATTTTTGAAGTCGCATATCTCAGGAATGCCTGAAGCGATTTCGCTCAAATTTGGAATGTGGAGTACTGAAGTTGGAGGGAATGTACAAAGCAAAATTCGTCTTGTTTCATCAAGGCAGCACAGAGCTACGGAGGTACGAAAATTGCGTTTTCTTTCTTCCTGTCAATATACTCACGGGGTTGCGCGCCGGCTTCTTGGGCCGCACGACACACTAGCGTGTGTCTTGAAATTTTACATGAATGGTTGTACAACACAAATAATATGACATGCCTCAGCACTTCTTAAGTGTTTTTTTTACTGTTGCCTTTTCCTTTTAGAAATTGTGGAATCAGGGCATGCAGTACCACTTTCCCCTTGGAACAGTCATGAGCTTAAGAAAATCCATTTGCATTTACAGTTACTGTTGTGATACTCATCTGTGGATACTTACTCTGGTCCTTGCACAATTTTGTTTTCCCTGTTTCCTCGAGATCGTCTGTGTGAACCAGATAAAACACTGCTGCTACAGTATACTTGTACAGACTTCTCCAAGGCCAACCATGCAATTGCAATGTGAACAGCAGACATGACCGGACACCTCTAGAATTTTCCACATGCTCAGTGGCATCTCACTCATAATCTGTGAATGGCCTATACAACACATAATATATAATTACAACTTTGCATGTGTATAGAATGAACTGTACATGTACGAAAATTGTTTACGAGTATCATTCAATCCTAGGCTATGATTCAATAAAGAAATATACCCTTATATACCCAGCCAGTGACTTTCCAGCAACTTTCTGTTCGTGCAGTACAATTAGTATAACCAACCTGCACTAGTATACAAACTGGTTGTCGGCTTCAAGGACTTTCCACGCTTTGAGCTGCTCAGCTGTGACAAAACTAGTCCTTAGAACAAAGTAACAAATGGTGTCAATGGATTCCACAGGACAGGCAGGAGGAAAACTCGGAAAATCTGTCAGCTAAATTTACAAATAGCTGAGAAACTGGTCGATTTCACCTATAATTCATAGTTTATCCTTGTATCGTTCCTTTGCTTCGTCGGGAAGCCTTCAGTCTAACTTGACAATCTCTACATTCCGCAGTTTGTATCAATCAGGTGGTGCATCAAAATGGTGTCTCGGTACGGTTTACGTAATGTTGATCACATGCTGAAATAGCTCTATAGTGATATATAGCACTTTGCAGTGTAGTTCCCTGGGGATTGCATTATCCAGTCCTAGTTTGGGCAGCTTTGAAATACAACATCAGTAGCCAGTTCAGGTGTTAACAGCTGACAATACGGCCTCTAAGGCTTGAATAGCCTTCTCTTTTGTTACCTATGAAGCAAAAATATGTGGTGCTGTAATGTTAATGGCAGCATATTATAATTGTAGTTCTGGAGGATGGACTAGGAACAGCGGCTAGCTATTCATGGCTGATGCTGATCAGGATAGAGGCTGTAGCTACCTGTAAAATATACAAGCATTGTCAATATGTAGCTAGCTATTACAGATTACAGTATATAAGTTCAGTGGATATGGTGTGCTTCGTACAGTAGCTACGTATAGTGTAAAAACGTAATAAAGTATTACAACGTACAGTAGCTAGTTATGGCAAAATTAGGACAGGTGAATGACTCAACTACACTACGTAAAAATGCGTATTATATATACTAACAATATGAAAGTCAACTATGAATACGTGTAGCCACAGTGTCACGTACTAAATGCAACCCACCATGTGTGCTCATGTGGCTACATGAAGTATGCACATGTAGTGCGTGTGAATAACTGTTTCATGTGTGTAACAAGACACGCGCTCCGATGCGTGTACACTAGGCCAAGCTTGTGTGTGCGTGCTTCAGTTCACGCGTGTGGAAATCACGCAAAACGCGCATGCTGTGAAGTTGTATTTGAGCTGTACTGTATCTACGTATCTTCCTACATGTATTTGCTTATGTTTGTCCGTGCACGCTCATGTGAGCAAAATTGTTAAATGGCAAAACAGCATTTACGTAAGAAGAAAAATCAAAATGAAATCTGTATTAAACTACTGCACAGGTAAGCTTTGCTCTGAGGTGGTTTCTTTTCAGTGGTCTGAAATACCGGTGTGATAACTCTCCTCAGACTTTGTGGATATCTTCTCTTCGGGTTCTACAGATGTTTAATAACTGAAAAACAATGATGCAGGCCTTGTGGGCTACCAGGAATAGCCTATTCCTTGGAGGTGGTTGAAAGAGGGTGTATCTCCTACGTACGCAAACAAAAATTAAGAGCAGCTTTGAGGCTTTCTTGAGAGAATTTGTTAGAAAAATATAATAGTAAAACCATAAAACAATTTAGAAGGTACTTCTGGGCATAATATGTTGTTGAAAGTGGTTTGTTTACCAAGCGCTTCCTTAGGAGTACATACTGTAACAACATAATTGAATTATGAAAATTCCATTAATTACAAAATCCGAGAATTACAATAAATTAATTATGTATTGTTGCATGGTTAAAGTAATAAAAATACATATACGTACGTAGGTAGTAGTTGGTTAATTCCAGATGAGTTAGCTAGCTACATGATGCCGGTTTTTAGAAGTAGCTGAACATCAACTTGTTTATGTAGTTTTAGTTTTTCTACAGTACCTATGTAGTATATACCCCTAAAAGACTTATCTTCGATAAACTATTCTTATTTCTACATTTTATTTATTTTATAATCAATTTTGTCAAAAGACACTTAACTGTTCAGAAGTGACATTCTAATGAAATTCGAGTAGTAAATTCCAAAGGTACAGTTTATTGTTTGCTTAGCCACATGATGCAATGGACCAACCAGGCAATGACAAGCTAGTACACATTGTAGCAGACAGGGTAACAGACCGACTAGACAGTAACCACACTATAACAGACAGTGACCACACTATAACAGATAATGTAACAGACCAACTAGACAACAGACAATATATAACAGACCAACTAGACAGTGACCACATAACAGACAATGTAACAAACAGTGCCCACATTATGACAGACAACGTAACAGACCAACTAGATAGTGACCACATAACAGACAATGTAACAAACAGAGACCATATCAGACCAGACAATTATCAGCCTGCAAATGACCAGCTAGATTGTAAAGTATTTTGTAACTCTGGGAATCATCTCGGATACCAAACTTTCTCTTGGAATAAGGAAATGGATTTTCTGGAGATTGGTTATCAGGAAGCATATGGTTTCCTTCCTCCAAGAAAGCCTTATTATTGCTCTGTTGGGCAGTCCCAGATTGCAAATGATCAACTAGCTGGATAGTATGAATGGAACCAGGTTGCAGGCAGTTCATGGATGCATCCACATCCTCCTTTTCCATTTCATTAGTGGCTTCAGCTTGACACAGATTACTATTCACTATTAAACATAAGATCAAACCTGTTACAGTGTATGGGCTTTAGAGGCTGGTTTGTGATTCCAGATGAATCTGTAGACAAATTCAGTTTCGTACTTACAGGGTAAACAATGTTGGTTCACCCATTATCACCTTCACCATTGAAATACATGCCACAATGAGTGGTGGTTAAAACTTCCTTCTGGTATTCTGTCAAGAGACCATTATGATCTTTTACAAGCCTTACCTCTTCGATTGAGATTTGCAAGTGATGTAAAGGTAGTAATTGATATGATTGATGCTTGCAAGAATTGCAAAGGAATAGATGAAGAGAAGTATGAGCCACTCACTGAAAAACACAAAGGAAGGTTTTATGATTATTCAATAAAGTATATTAATATAACATTTATGATAATAATTATGCGTGCACTGAAGTTGGTTGCATATCTTTTTGTAGGAAAGAAACTGCTTGCACATTATGACCACCACTTCAATTGCATATGACATGTTCAGTGTTTGAGGCTATTGTTATTAAACATGAAGAAAGACCTGTGTGAGTACTGCTACAAGTAACAGAGAAATGTCCTCAATAGTACCTTGCGCAGTTTACACCAGGGAGAGAGCCCTAACCGTTCAAGTTCACAAACCCACACCAACTATAGGCATTGTAATACTGCTGAAATGCATGCAAGGCTTGCTGATTCACACCATGTCACCCGCTTAGAGAGTAGAGCACTTCAACGGATGAAATCCAAAGTAGATAGTCTCATTGAGTCAGAAGCATTGCAGGTTGATCAAACTATGGATGATGATCTTCGATGATCATGTATAGCCAAACGTAGAACGTGCTTTCCAAGTATAGTGAAGATTCCTTTCAAGTTATATTTTGGAAGCAGCAGCTGAAACTGTCTGCTTGTAAGAGTCCTAATGGCAGATGGTGGCATCCACTAGATATGAAGTGGGCAATGTATCTGCATCACCTCTCTGGGAAAGCTTATGATACAACCTGGAATTCTGGCATTCTCACACTTCCCTCAGCACAGACTCTGAGAGAATACACTCACCTTTCTCCAACCAGAGTTGGCTTTTCTGTTGATGCAGAGAGACAACTGCTTGATGTTTTAAATCTTAGAGAAGTATTGGCTAAGTATGGTGTTATTCTCATTGATGAGATGTAAGTGAAACAAGGAGTTGTGTTTGATAAGAACACTGGAGCTATGATAGGTTTCACAGATTTTGGTGAGGTGTCTAACCAATTAAGTGAATTCAAAAGATCTCTGAATAATGACAACCCTGGATTACACTGGCCACTAACCAAGTCTATGCTGGTGTTTATGTTCAGAGGATTATTCACAAATATTGCACTGGCATTTGCACAGTTTCCTGTGACATCTGTGAAAGGGCATAACATTTTTCCTCTGCTGTTGGAAGCTATAGGTCGTCTAAACAGGATGGGTTGTGTAATCCTTGGGATTACCTGTGATGGTGCAGTACCTAACTGGAAACTGTTTTGCATGCATACCAAACCAGAATGCAATAACCCTGATGCAACTTATAAAACAGTCAACATCTTTTCTAATAATGAAAAAGAACTTTTTCTTTGTTGATCCTTCTCATTCGATTAAGACCATCAGGGACAGTTTTCGTAATCCTGCCCAAAAGCTGTGGGTAAGAAATTAAATGTGACTGGATTTTGGAAAAACGATCCAAATCGCACATTAGAAGTTTCGAGATAAACGGTTTTAAAGAATTGAAGCCAGCATAACTCTCCTAGGATAGCAAGCACGCGTATGAAATTTACACAAAAGATGCATCAATCTGTTACCTTTCAAGCCACTTCCAGTACCTGTAGCTGCTTGTACAGTTTCCCACCAAATAAGATAGAAAATCTGAGTAGTTGGACGAGCGAAGTAGTATCACGAGTGCTCACAAAGGGGTGGAGGCTGGGGGGTGGCGGGGAGGGCAAAATATAGGCCTCAAAATGGAGGCAGACCACGATTGGAGTCCAGACAGGAGATTACAGGGCTGTGCTGGCTCCTTAGTGGCTGATATGTAGCAAAATCTACAGAGAACATGTCTGGCCAACATTATAAGGCTGTCCACCAGTAAACCACTGATTCTTGCCAGGCCAGGTCCTTCACAAGGCCTGAAACCGCCATTTGGGCACTCCACACCACCCAGAAAAGACGTCTATTAAAACCAGCCCCGTGTAGTTTGAGTAGTGCTGAGGGTCAAAACTTGTAGTACGATAGTGTAGCTATCCACTGGTGGTGTTAGTTTGATTTTGCCTGATGTGCGATTTGGTTCGGTTCTGTAAACTCTGGTCACAAATTTTGATTTATATTGTTACAGTAATAATTATTGCATGTGTGCCTATGTGTATATGTATATAATTATTTTATGTCTATTTAGTGCAATCGGAAGAGCATCAAATGGGATTTTATTAAGGATTTGTATAAAAGAAATGCTGGCAGACCAGGATACTCCATGGTCTATAAGATTAAGTATGAACATATCAAGCTCACAAACATTTCAAAAATGAGAGTGGACCTTGCAGCAGACGTGAGTATATTAGACAATGTCTATATATTCCCAATCAATGCATGAGCTTGCATGTAGTTAATAATTTAAGCTGTGTATGTTGTGTATACTTTAATCATTTAACTCAGTATTATACTTGTGTAGGTTTTCAGCAACAATGTAGCCAATGCATTAAAGTTGACAGGTGGAACGGACGTCAGTAAAGCAGCAATTCTTATTGACTTGATGGACAATCTTTTGATTCCTTCAATGTATTGTCTTTCTCCAAAGGTTAGAAAGAAAGAAAGCAGTTTAAACAGCCATACAGGTATTCAAATGATTCTCGTCTAAAGGTAAGCTGGTTGTGTGCATTGTGACAACGTTTTATAACTTCAACTGCAGTTTCTCAAAGAGGAATTCCTTGTTTACTTTGAAAATTGGGAGAAGAGTGTCATGGCTAGAGATGGGTTCACAGATGCTGACAAAGAAATGATGATAGCAAGGGAGTCTAGAACTGGGATGCAAATGTCATGTATTGCTACTCTGGATAATACATACACACCTGTGCATATCACTTTTAATTTTAGTTTACTTATTACTGGAGTTAGTGCCAACGGTACTTGCCATTCCTGGAGTTAGTTGCTTCATGAGTGGACATGTAAATCAAGACTAGGCATGAAGCTATTATGCTCCAAAAATTGAGCATTATACTTTTGAGCAGTGCTCAAAAAATCACCTATTATGCTTTAGAGAATTGCCCATTATTCCCAAAATTATGCCACCATAATTGGTTAATAATACCAGTTTATTGCTCATTTTCATTGATGTTTAAGCTCCAAATAGTCTTGAATTTTTAGCTGGTTGCTGTATTAGAGTATTTAATTTCAATGTGACTGCTTTATTAGAGTAAATAATATTCAGTGACTGTTCTATTAGAGTTTATGACTGCTCTATTAGAGTATCTCGATCTTTTTTAACAAATTGTGCAATCTGCAGATTTTCCTACTGTTAAAGCTTTATAATCACCTCAAAATACTAGCATAATTCCTGATTCCCACACATACCTATTATGCCTGAAATTATACTGGCATAATAGCCGCATCCCTAATTAAGACTCACTAGAGAAGAATTTTGGCATGCAATGCCAACAGGGAAAATCAAACGATAACCCTACTGTCCTGCAGTTTGTCAAGAATAGTGACACTATCCGTCAAGTTGGCTTGATGTGGTTTGACGATGCTAAAGGAAATTTCCAGAAGAGTGTCAGTGTCCAACAATCAATTGATGACACAAAGCTGCTTCCTCTTGACAGAGAAAGTGTACACGCAGATATTCATGCTAATAATTTTTCTTTAACACTATTTACGATTTTGAGTTAATTTTTCAATTACATAATGATTAAATTAAATATGCAGTATATTATTTAAAATAATGTTTTTCGCAATGCTTTTGTTTTACCGATGCCTTGTTTGGCTTCCCGTTTGCATAGTTCTTGAATTGTATTAGCAAAACATTTGTCAAAACACATCTCGAGCAACTCTAAGACTTCTACTCGCTCATCACCAATTTCATTAGACATTCCAGTCAAGCACCATTGAATTGTACGTCGTCATCTGCAAAAAAGTTTTTCTTAAGCTTTATCCTAGTTGTTTCATCCACGGTGTGGGCTTTATCAAGGACTAAATGCCTACAGATTGCATTTTCAATAGCAACAAAAGCCTGTTGTGCTTCTTTACTAATACGAATCAACCCACTTCTGTTAATTGTGTTAGTCCACACAGCAGCTTCACACTGGTAATCCTGTTCTTTAAACTGCAAATGGTCAAGCCCATGAATTAATTCAGCATCAGCTTCATGTGCTTTCAGTTGGCGAACCACATAACCCCCACCATAATATATGGAATTTTCTTCCTCAAATGTCAATGGTTCATCTGATGGTCCAGTGTCAGCTGTCTCGTTAACTGCAAATTTCTTTTTTAGCAAATCTCCAAAAATAAATCTTGTAAGGTGTTGAAAGAAACTTGCTTCTGGGTTGGCATTAATTGAAAACAAGTAGGTTGTCCACTTCTGTTTAAAGTAGTCTGAACCTTGTAAAAAATGCAGCTTAGGCCACAGAACACCTTGCTTTACTGTGCCTTTCTTAGAAAGTGATTGGTTGATTATTAAAACAAGCTCATTGATCAGCCACTGACAAAACCATACAGTCCTGTCAGGTAGGCTATGAGTATCAACTAACATTAAGTCAGCAGTTGCCAGATATGCTTTATTAGCTGACGAGGGCAACTGGAAACTGTCGTCCAGCTTCATTTCCCCAAGGAAAGCTCGAATAAGTAACATGGGATCTGTTATTAACGAAAACAGAATAATCATAACATGGTACAGTACAACGTGATGCACGTCCTTACCTCCTGGAAAAGAATCATTCTGACACTTTATGTTTCTTGAAGACGACACCATGTGGATCAACCAGCAGAGAAAGCCATAGAAGGTGAAGCCCAAGAAAGGTGTAAATTGCAGACTGTAGGCAAGGAGTACACACGTGAAATTTAAGTTTTCTATCTTCTCTCTCGATAATCCATGACAAGACATTACAAAAGTAATGAAACTACTAGGACTACAAGGTCAAAACAACAGAATTGCACAAAATCAAAATAAACACCTATATGAATACACAGCAAAAGAGGCTGAATGGAATAAGGGTAACTTTTAATCTGCAGAATGGCATGAGGTACACAGTATGGTGTTCCACAAAATGGGCTGTTGACAAAGAAAGAATAACGTAAAGAATTAATAAAAGAAGCAACAGGCCTAATAGATAGAGGATATGATCTTTTAGGTACTTGAGACAACTATACATATATATATATGTGCATTTGTGTGCGCGCACGTGTGTGTGTGCGTGTGTGCATGCATACAGTGGTAAATTCATTTGTGACTGAGTCTGCATGGGAAACAGCAGATGTGGTTTTTCACCATAAAAGTAAAACTATATGAACACACTATCATCAACTTAACTGTCAAATCAGCCAGGCTTGAGTGGTCTGCATTTGCTTACTGCTTTTCCCAAGTCCAGTGACAAGCTGTACAAGCAGTCTGGGGCCTTAATGGAGCTTTGGTCAACCTGCAGAGGATGGCTGTTTGTGGCTATACAGCTTTGTGATGTTGATAAAGATCCATGCTATAGATTTCCTTTCATTTTAGCCAGTTTTGAGACCTGAATTTGGCCTAATTTATTCCTATGCAATCCTCTTTAATTTTTAAAACAACTTCTTGATCCATCTCCTTCCACCACCCTCATTGGAACTCACTTGAAACACTCAACCACTTTGATTTAAAAGCTATGTATCTAAAATGGTGGGCAACTTAGCTGTTGGTAACTTGAACAGTGGATGCCCCCGGAAGGTAAAAAGCATGTGAAAGTTTGGTACACGTAGCTTCAACCATTGTCGGGCTACAACACACTAAATACTAAAACTGGCATTTCTTGATACATTTAAAAACTGAGAAAGTCACATGCACATTGCATTGTAATTGCATTAGCATGCGTAGTGCTTTATGCACCTACTGAACCACAAAGGATTACTTTTTGATACACACTGAAAACTACGTATATCATCTACCATTATTTAATGTAATTTTATTACCTGTAGGTGTTGTTGTTGTTGGTGTTGTTGTTGTTGTTGTTGTTGGTGTTGTTGTTGTTGCTTTTAGTGTTGTTAGAAATGTTGTTGCTGTTGTTGTAGAGCTAGATGTAGTTTGTGCGGTGGTCATCCCCATTGATGTTGGTACAGATGGCCTAATCACAAGTATCATATTAGTAATCACCATAAAAGTATCACTAACTGGACCAGTTCCACAAATATTCACAGCAGTTACAGTCACATAATAAGTTGTGTTAGGAGTTAACTGTGTTATAGTAATGTTTGTCAGTGATGTAGATTCTTCGAAACTACTATCATCATCAGTCCAGTTTACAATATAACAATCAACATCATCCACCTCATCCCACTGTACAACAAGATTTAATGATGCATTACTAATGTTACTAACTCTGATATTGATTGGTGTACCAGGTGGACCTGTGGCATATACATATTATATAAAAGTAGTGACATACTATCATCAAGCAATTATGCACATCGTGCTGTTTAAGACATACCGGATATTAAATTTTCAAATTGGGTGATAATCTCAGCACTATTTATTGTAAGCATATTATAAACCTTGCTTACACATGCTTGTTAATTTTTTGTATCATATGTGACCGGATCTGCGAAAACCCGACATAATGGCGCATTTTTTAAAGTCTTTATTATTGAATATTTATAATCTACTTAGCCAAGTGCATGCTCTGGCCAAGTTTCAGCCTTGTATGCCAACAACTTTTGGAGTTACAGCCCTACAAAGTGGCAGCAACAGAAAGATCGATTTGTACAGCAAGTATCGGTAAAATAAATTACAGGTGCTTACAAAAATGACTGTAACTTACAAACACAATGCAATACAGAGTTGCAACATACACCATCGTGTTTGTCATAAATATGGGAGCCCATTATATGGTGAATTTTTTCTCCTGCCACCTTTCTTCATTACATACAGAGACGAAATCAGTGAAGAAAAATCGATCACTTTACGACTGCTTCAACATGACGTAAACAAACCACGTATCCTTTAAGGTACTGCTACGACACAAAGATTTTCGAACTACTCTTGAGTAGGCGTATAAGATGGTACCCATGTTTTTATGATTACACCCTTTCTTCATAAAGAACAGAGCGTTTAAAAATTTTATGAAATTTTTTTTCCATTTACACAAATATTTTATGCATTACAATCAATAGCCTATACTGAAATTTTAGGCTTGCGTCATTATTTTGGGTTTTTGCAGATCCGGTCACATATACTTATGTCACCATTAATAAACTCCTATACACTTCAGTAAAGAAGAATGGACATATTAGGCTATAATTGAGCCACAAAAATGCTTGCCTTCAATAACTAGAGCAAATTCAGAAACTCTTTCGCTTTGATACTACAGTGGATCCTCACTAATCCGAACAGCTCTGTTCTCAAGTTGACAAAAGTCTGTTCAGATTAGTGAATTTGTTTGGATTAGTGAACCCATTGATTATATACAGAGCCTAATTCAATTACTCTAATAGAACATACATTTGTTTGCAAATACTCTAATAAAACAGTCATTTGTACTGCTCGGATTATCGAGCGTTCGGATTACTGGAGTTCGGATTAGTGAGGATCCACTGTACAAGCAAATATTAACAAGTACATACGGTACAGCTCAGCTCCAAGATCATGCACACCTTCATCTAATATGTGAGTAAAATGCAGGCAAAATGTGAGCAAAACAAGAGAAAGTCGCATCCTCATGCAATGTGTATTATGAGTAAACTTGTATTGCGACATGTACATAGATTCTACGTGGTGACAGCATAATTTTATACGGACGAGTGAGACACATGCAAAATGCAGGGAAAATGCGTCTAAAATGTGGGTGAACGTTACTTTGGAGCTGAACTGTACCATATTAATAAATTGTACATCTGCGTGTAGGAGTCGTAGAAACACAGTACAAAAAGTAATACAATATGGAGGTCATTCATCTACAGCTGCAGCTATACTAGTGGCTAAAACTGGGATACAACTTTACACGTCAAGTAATTCTCTACTTTCTCTTAGCTCTTTAACAAACATTTAAAACATTTTAACACTTACTGTAACAGTTTCTACTAGCTTCTGTAATTTTTAAATTTTCTCACCCTTTATATTTAATAATAACTATATGAAAATCACATTATTTGTATAGTAGGAATGACGAAGGTGTAGGTGTGGCCCATGAATAAAATATCACCCAAAAACCTGCTTCGATTTCTCCCCATGATGACATGAGAGTATTGGTTGGGTGAAATCTATCCCAAAATTGATTTCAGATTGACTCAAAATGTTTTCATTATGTTGCTACAGAATTTATAAGAAAACATCAACAGAAATTTCTACTGCCACCCTGATGCATTCAGTCAAGCATAGTCGAAAAATCACTATAGCTACGGGCTAGCCCTACTTCTTTCACAGAAACACTTCGGGCATATTGATAGCCATACAATACATACACTATTATCTTACTTTTATCCTTTCATATACTATGGCGGCCATAGCACAGTACTGCTTTGATCTCCAGGGTGCACGCTCCACAGTGTTATTGCACCAACACATTGGAATACACGTGTCTTTTCCAGATGAGATTCACTAAGTATCAGAGATGTGGTGTTATAGTTGACGCTACAGTTGACGTCATTATGTTTATGACATCATGATGTTTATAAGCAAGATTGGTTACATAGGGGTAGATTAAAGAACAAATTTTCACAATTCTAGTAGTCCAAAGTTAGGGTTTGGGTCAGCTTTAGCTAGTTAATCCAACTAGTTAGTAGCCATATTTTTAATATACTTTAAATCACCACATTTATATAAACACAAAAAAATTGAATTTTCAACTAGAGTAGGGACCATAGCACATTGATAAAAAGAACTGGAACAAGTTAGAGTAGTCTATGATATTAAATCACAGTAAAGCAATAAGAATTGTTACATCCCTACTGTGCATTTTTATTATGGTATCTTGAGCACAGTAGGGATATAACACTTTTTATTGTTTTACTGTGATTTAATATCATGCACTACTCCAACTTGTTTCAGTACTTTTTATTGATGTGCTTTGGTCCCTTCTCTAGTTGAAAATTCTAATTTTTTGTGTACTTGTTTATTAACTTTTTATGTAAATAATTCTTATGACTGGTGAACCCATGCATACCGCATCTGAAAGGGCACTGTGCACCCCAGCTTATTATCATCTGAAAAGTGAAATATCCATTATACTTCGTTGTCAGCTATGTTCAACCCGCTATACAGCATTTCGGATCAAGAACTGTTTGATAGCACCTCTGCAATCCATGCATAACAAAAGAAATGGCGCCACGCACCCAGTTATATCAAATATCATCTGAAAAGTGAAATATCCATATGCTTTGTTGTCAGCTGTGTTCAACCTGTTCGTTACACAGCATTTTGAATCAAGAACTGTTCGAAAAGCACCTCTGCAGTCCATGCATACAGAAAGAAAGAAATAGTCCCATGCACCCCAGCTACCAATAATTGTCTGAAAAGTGAAGTATCCTAATCATCTTCATTGTCGGCTATGTTCAACTCACAGTACAAATCAAGAACTGTTTGAAAAGCCCCTCTCCAATCAAAATAGCTACTATGAAAAATACAGACGATTTCCGTAACGAAGGAAAGCCATCACGTGTTACTGCCAAATCAACACTTTTCACTGTCAGTAAAGATGAATGGGACACAAAGGAGGACATTGGTAAGTCCATGAAGAATGCATAGTACGTACTGAGGTATGCCAAAAGGCACCTCTCGGGCCGAAGCGATGTCGAACAGTGAAAAAATCAAGCATGTAGCTTTAGCCATTATCGAGTTACACTTGTCTGAAGGAATCAGTCAGTTACATACTCAGTCAGTCAGTAGAAAATTGCATTAAATAATTTTTAAAAATTCCTAGCAACTTTTTGAAGGCATTTCGGCTTGATCTAAAAGCTTCTTTGGGCTTAGTTTGACCTAACCAATAGTGCTTCATTGTCGTCTGGGATAATTGAGACTGGTTTTGGGGTGATGTTATTTCGTGGGCCATACCTACTCCTTTGTGGTCCCTGCTATAGTACTGTATGATTATCTTGGATTCAATTATATCTAAGATTCAGAGTTTGGCAGCTAGCAGTGGTGGTACAATAGCTAGGACTCTAACGTATTATGGAAGAGTGATGGGATTAAGCACAGTAATCTTATATATCAAACAGTACACTAGTACTGTTTAAGTAGGGATCCCCACTAAAATGATGAGCACCACTTAAAATGCTGCCTTTAAAAACCATCCTAGAGATATCTTACACCATGAAAATCACCGTTACGGAATAATATTAGTCCACCTGACATGAAATACAGCATTAAAAACAAGAAAATACTTATGGTAACCGGATATAGAATTTAAAGAAACCTCCAAAACTTGAAAGTTTGTCTCACTCACTCACTCATTCACTAACTCACTGACCACATTCGCAAGCCTAGAGCCCAAACGAAGCAGCATACGGTCACCATTTTATGCCACAACAACAAACTCACTGGTGGGATGTGCCTTTTTGGGTTCCGACAAGTGTACGCCCTGTACGCCTTGTCTTTCCTTTTATTTTCAATCAGGTTGGTTGTCTTCTTCTTCAGGCATCAAAACCATACCGTGGCATTAGTTTTCTGTATCAACACTTTTCTGTAGACACCACAAAATTATTTCAGAAAGCAGTTATGCTGCTGAAAGAGCGGGGTGCTTATAATTTCAAGTGATGCACGTGTCATCTATGGTGAAACATTGAGGCTTCTGAGTTGTCACTTCGGCTTTTGCCAACATCTGGACTGTAATCGAGAATGAGATTTGTTATTTAATAGATGGACTGATACTTGACGGCTTATTCCTCTGAACACACGGACACAGCCAGACAGCAAGATCGGTAAGTGATTGGATAGTACTTGAGTGGAAATTGTATTATTTCATCCTGTTAGTCAAGACTAAGTTCCAGACACCTGAAAGGGCTTGTTCGTTCGAACAACTTCTGATCCGGGTGAATAGAATGCAGACCATCGTACTGAGACAGATCATAGATCTGAGCGCCACTGCTATTACAATCAAAGGTAACATATGCACGCTACTACGGGGGCCTATGTGCTTTCAATTTTGGCACAGTACGTACTTTAATAAGCTGTACAGAAACTTAATAGCTAGCTCACAAGGTACAGTGTAACTAGCTGCACTACAACAAAAAACTAAACAAACTAGTGTTTTTTTTAAATTGTTATTTTAAAAATGAAGTAGGGATCTATGCAATAAAAAGTAGTGAAATAAGAGATGAATGATGGCATTACAGCATACCTCGATGGGAAAGTCCCTACTTTAGCACATTAGCTATAATCCCTACTTTAGCACATTAGCTATAATTTTGCTCAAGGTATAGGGACTTTCCCTCTGAGCTGTGCTATAATACCATCGTTCATCTCTTGTTTCACTACTTTTTATTGCATAGATCCCTACTTCATTTTAAAGTTAACATTTTTTTAAAAAATACGTACTAATTTCTTTTACTTTTTCTACATTTTTTATAAGTTTTAAGTTGAAGTCACTAAAGGCATCAAATTTCTGAGATTTAGTCAATTCCATTCCAAGTAGGAAGCTCAGAGAGCTGTGCTCCATTGTAGATGAGAAGTCGCCAGCCACTAAGAGATGAAGAGCTTGTAGAATGGTATGTTCAAAGCATAGTGCATGTATGAAAGTATACCACTGTTATAAGCGAAATAGTCTGGCAGCTACACCAAACCTTAGTGCATGGTGGTATATCAGTAGTAGGCTAGTACAGTTAGAATATAAGTGGACAGCCTTTGTGTATAATTGGATTATTAGATTGCAGATAGTGTAGCACGGATATCCAAATTAGCCGATTATTCTGATAACCAATTTTAAGCAACAGAATTAGCCGATACCGATAACCGATCCGATATACACTAACACTCATCCTCATCATTATTAAATGACTCATATTAGTGACATAACCATTGATATACAGCTTATTCTAGGCTAAAATGTAAAGTTAAATGTATCTAATCCAAAACAGCCAAGCTGTAAAAAAAGAGTGCGGCCCTGAGAAAGGCTATGGTGAAAAAAGATGTGAAATCCAAGGTGGCGGCCAAGAAATGGCTGTGATGGTAGGTTAATGGTAAAAATTTTAATAACGACAATTCAGGTGAATTTTGTGCCAATTGACCAAGCGGCACCAAATTCACCAGAATTGTTGTTATTAAAATTTTTACCATTAACCTACCATCACAGCCATTTCTTGGCCGCCACCTTGGATTTCACATCTTTTTTCACCATAGCCTTTCTCAGGGCCGCACTCTTTTTTACAGCTTGGCTGTTTTGGATTAGATTTCACTTCTTTTTGTATTTGTATACCCCAAAGCCGGCCTATGGCTGGCTCTAGGGCTTTTTAACCTGTCATTTTTTCTTTACTACAGGAAGAAGAAAAGATGAAGCAGGATGATTTCTTAGTAGCTGACCTCTCTGCAAGGTGATCCTTCTAGCTGATCTCTCTACCGGATGACTTGCTTGTAGCTGAACTCTCTACAGGGTGATTTGTTTGTAGCTGAACTCTCTACAAGGTAACTTCTTCTAGCTGATCTTTCTACAGAGTGATTTGTTTGTCTCTACAGGGAAATTTGTTTGCAGCTGAACTCTCTACATGGTAGTTTCTTTGTAGCTGAAGTCTCTACAATGTAACTTCTTCTAGCTGAACTCTCTACAGGGTAACTTGTTTCTAGCTGAACTCTCTACAGGGTGATTTGTTTGTCAGGGGCGGATCCAGAGTCTGGAAAGAGGGGGGCACCTTGCTGAAAAAAAGTTGAAGAGCAAAAAAAAAAAAAAGGTCACAACAATAATAGCTAGTTATCCTTTACCAAATATATTATATCACGTATGTTATGCAAAATAAAATCCTATTTATAGCTTCCTAAGTAAGCTACACTTCCCCATGAACACTGTGACTGCTTTATTAGAGTGATTGGTGATTGACTCCTCTATTAGAGTATCTCGATCTTATATACATTTTTTTAAGGGAGGGGGGGGGGAGCACGTCCCCCTGTGCCCCCCCCCCCCTCGATCCGCCCCTGTTTGTAGCTGAACTCTCTACAAGGTAACTTCTTCTAGCTGATCTTTCTACAGGGTGATTTGTTTGTCTCTACAGGGAAATTTGTTTGCAGCTGAACTCTCTACATGGTAGTTTCTTTGTAGCTGAACTCTCTACAATGTAACTTCTTCTAGCTGAACTCTCTACAGGGTGACTTGTTTCTAGCTGATCTCTCTACAGTGTAACTTGTTTCTAGCTGAACTCTCTACAGGTTGATTTATTTGTAGCTGAATTCTCTACAAGGTAACTTCTCCTAGCTGATCTTTCTACAGGGTGATTTGTTTGTAGCTGAACTCTCTACAGGGTGATTTGTTTGCAGCTGAACTCTCTACATGGTAGTTTCTTTGTAGCTGAACTCTCTACAATGTAACTTCTTCTAGCTGAACTCTCTACAGGGTAACTTGTTTCTAGCTGAACTCTCTACAGGGTGGTTTGTTTGTAGGCGAACTCTCTACAAGGTAACTTCTTCTAGATGATCTTTCTACAGGGTGATTTGTTTGTAGCTGAATTCTCTACAGGGCAATTTGTTTGCAGCTGAACTCTCTACATGGTAGTTTCTTTGTAGCTGAACTCTCTACAATGTAACTTCTTCTAGCTGAACTCTCTACAGGGTAACTGCTGAACTCTCTACAGGGTGATTTGTTTGTAGCTGAATTCTGTACAGGTGATTTGTTTGCAGCTGAGCTCTTTACAGAATGGTTTCTTTGTAGCTGAACTCTCTACAAGGTAACTTCTTCTAAATGATCTTTCTACAGGGCAATTTGTTTGTGGCTGAATTTTCTACAGGGTGATTTCTTTGCAGCTGAACTCTCTACATGGTGATTTCTTTGTAGCTGACCTCTCTGCAAGGTGATCCTTCTAGCTGATCTCTCTACCGGATGACTTGTTTGTAGCTGAACTCTCTAGAGGGTGATTTATTTGTAGCTGAACTCTCTACAAGGTAACTTCTTCTAGCTGATCTTTCTACAGGGTGATTTGTTTGTAGCTGAATTCTCTACAGGGCGATTTGTTTGCAGCTAAACTGCTGAACTCTCTACAATGTAACTTCTTCTAGCTGAACTCTCTACGGGTGGCTTGTTTCTAGCTGATCTCTCTACAAGGTGACTTGTTTGTAGCTGAACTCTCTACAGGGTGATTTGTTTGTAGCTGAATTCTCTACAGGGCGATTTATTTGCAGCTAAACTGCTGAACTCTCTACAAGGTAACTTCTTCTAGCAGAACTCTCTACAGGGTAATTTGTTTGTAGCTGAATTCTCTACTGGGCAATTTGTTTGCAGCTGAACTCTCTACATTGTAGTTTCTTTGTAGCTGAACTCTCTACAATGTAACTTCTTCTAGCTGAACTCTCTACGGGTGGCTTGTTTCTAGCTGATCTCTCTACAGGGTGACTTGTTTCTAGCTGAACTCTCTACAAGGTGATTTGTTTGTAGCTGAACTCTCTACAAGGTAACTTCTTCTAGCTGATCTTTCTACAGGATAATTTGTTTGTAGCTGAATTCTCTACAGGGTGATTTGTTTGCAGCTGAACTCTCTACATGGTAGTTTCTTTGTAGTTAAACTTTCTACAATGTAATTTCTTCTAGCTGAACTCTCTACAGGATGACTTGTTTCTAGCTGATCTCTGTACAGGGTGACTTGTTCCTAGCTGAACTCTCTACAGGTGATTTGTTTGCAGCTGAACTCTCTTACATGGTGGTTTCTTTGTAGCTGAACTCTCTACAAAGTGACTTCTTCTAGCTGATCTATCTACAGGATGACTTGTTTCTAACTGAACTCTCTACAGTGTGATCTGTTCATAGCGGAACTTTCTACTGGGTGATTTGTTTGCAGCTAAACTCTTTGCATGATTGTTTCTTTGTAACTGAACTCTCTACAAGGTAACTTCTTCTAGCTGATCTCTCTACAGGGTAATTTGTTTGTAGCTGAATTCTCTACAGGGTGATTTATTTGAGCTGAACTCTCTACATGATGGCTTCTTTGTAGATGAACCCTCTATAAGGTACCTTCTTCTAGCCGATCTGACTACAGGGTGACTTGTTTGTAGCTGAATTCTCTACAGAATAACTTGCAATGTAAGATTACTGAGTAAATTATAAATGCAGCTGAATGCTTTATTAGGGTGACTGTTCTATTAGAGTATCTCGATCCCGCATTTGCTGCACGTAGTTACCTTTCGAATCATAACTCAGTGATTTGTAATCTGATTCTTCTGTACTACTGCAAGGACTTTCTATGATGAGTATTCCAGCTACATACTGATTTTCAGCTCGTTGGTCTACGCGGTTTGCCTGGTAGACACGAAAACTAATAGTTTTTTTATTCATAAAAATCGATCGCGTAATTTTGACACAGGTTGGGTTTTGTGTCGTATCTCCATGGTCTTTATCCCGATTCCTTTCAAACCACAAAAAGGCACTCCTACGATGGTTGCTCCATCTACATATCAATTTTCAACTGATTCCTCCAAGGGGTTTACCCTGTAGGCGTGACAGACCTTCGACCTTATTTTACGCAAATAATCGGTCATAACTCCGTGAATGTTCATCGGATTCCTACCAAAGTTGGTACGGAGATCCGCCTTAATGAGCCCTTTAAGTGTGCCAAATTTCAGCCCGATCCGAGCACGCATTCGTGTTTTATGGCGGATTTTGCGAAGTGTGCGAAATGAAGAAGTAGAAGAAGAAAAAAACGAAGAAATTAAAACGAAATTTTGTTCGCTCGTATCTCGGAAATGGCTGGAGCGACTTTCTTCAAATTTGGTGTGTAGACTCCCCTAGCTGGCCGGCACCTCTCTACCAAATTTGGTTCCAATCGGATAAGGGATCACAGAGCTACATAGGTGTGAAAATTGCGTTTTCTTTCTTCCTGTTAATATACTCACGGGTGGCACGCCGGGTTCTTGGGCCGCACGACACACTACCGTGTGTCTTGATACCATAAGTAAAAGTTGTTCATGGTAAACAGGTTTTAAGTACGTTTTACTACTGCTATACAGTTGAAACAAGTGGCTGGTACTTCATAGAAACCTAAACCTCAGTTTACTATTGGGCATGGCCTAAAATCTTGACAGTTTACTATGGGCATAGCTTGTAGTCACCACTAAACCATTAACACATAACTTAATTAAAATGCCAAATAACTTATGTCTAGCCTCCCCCACATCATTATACTACACAGCGCAGTAGAGGTTAATATCGGGTTTGATTTCATCAAAACCAATTAATCGGCTAGTAGCCAATATCAGCCCAATGCCAATTAATCTTGGCTAGTAGCCAATATCCACCCAATTCCAATTATTGAACCAATTATCGGTGCAACACTAATTGCAGATCATGACCTTACTCATGAAACTAGAATTGTATGATATACGTATGTGAGGGTAGCTAGCTATTTAATAGTGGTCATGAATTGACTCACAAACAAGCATAAAAATGTAGGTACATTCACTTCTTACAGTATCTGAACAATATGTATTGCTCCGATCCATCTTGTTTCAGTACTTTTTATTGTAGTGGTACTACACTGTCCCTACTTTTATATTAGTTTAATATTCCTTATTTTTCTTATAAGTGACCAGATCTACAAAAACCCGACACAGTAGCGCATTTTTCAAATTCCTGTTTATTAAATACTAGCATTGGTACCTGCCCTAGCTATGTGCAGGACCACTTCAGATTTTGACAATAACATGAATCAATGCATTAGTTAAAGATAATGTCCTAAAGTAACATGCATGCCAGTATCATTTGTATGAACCTTATTCTGCTATCATGCAAGCCTAATAGTTATGATGTGAACATGGAGTTAACTAAACAGCAGCACTGCATGTAAGCTAAACTAATAATGATCAAGACATGTGCAAATTATGTGGTGCTGTCCTATCATGTAGGCTACAGTAGTCAACAAAGAGTGTTTAGAGCAGTACTACTTGTTGTAGCTATGCTGCAAGCAAAAGGTTGCTTAACTCACAGGTGCACACTTCCTGGTTAATTGTTTTTATAAATTAGGCAAGTAGTTAACATCGCAAAGAATTGGAGTTACAATGATAAGGCACTTACTCTAATAAAACACACAGATATACTTAAATGCACACACACACACAGAGACAAACAAACATGCATCTAATTGGCCTGCCCATGCCTGCCCTATACCTATCCAATGTGGGTCATTCCATGTCAAATCAACCAGGAATTTAGGGTCACCTCTCGGATTTTGATGAAACTTGGTGTGTTTCTAGTACCCGTGGTGTTTGTCACTCATGTAATTTTGTAGCTCCATACACTCTAAAGTTTCTGATTTATGACCACAAATATTTTGACTATTTCATGAAAATTTGGTCTATCTCTAGCTACAAAATCAACCGTAACTTCACACTGTGTAAATATTTTTAACACAATTTTCACCGATGAAAGACCGTTGATTGACCTTTACATTGATCCCTAAATTATGGGATATCTACTTAATTATGGTTCAAAAGTACTGTATTGAAAACTTTATTTATATTTCAAAAAAATGCTGCTTGAAATTCTTCAATTTTTTTGTGAATAATGATTGGGTCATGGTCTATATTTGATAAAATTGTTGTCGTGGGACCACAATGGGCTCAAGCGATATAATGAATTATGTTATGGTATGCAGTGGAAGTTTGTAGCCTATTATTTCTGTATGGGAGTGTACACCTCCAATAACCACTCACAACAAGGCCATGCCAAGTTTGTCTTGAAGGTGTCTAGGCATTAGTGACCACCTGTATTGAAAGGCCACCTATGTGCTGCAGTGAATTTATACTTTCTAATTGGATATCAGCAAAGCATCAACCCTTTCTAGCAAATCCAAAAAAATGGTTCTTATTAGACAGGTGGACTTTAAACGAGATCACCATGCATCGTGAATGTTGTACCATCTGTTCAGAAATATTTTATTAAGTCAAATCTCGTCATAGTGCACTTACATACATAGTCCCACTCCACACTATTCAAGTTATGTACATGGCTGTATAGGTACAACAGACCTCCTCAAAAAGGATACCCACACATCTTGATAGCCGGGATGTGTGTTCATGATCTCACTTTATAATTGTACGTACGTTTGGACCCAAGACAATCCTGTGGTTTCTCACTTTAACAATGGTCTAGGGAATAGAAGAGTTACAATTACTTGTACCAAGAGTATTTTATATTATGAACACTTGCTTGTACTTCAATGTGTGATTTATACTACTGCAATTATTAAAATTTAATGGTTTTTTGCATTCACACTTTGAAGATCAATACAGGTAAATGCACATGAAAACATGGTCAACATGTTTACCTCCTGCATGAGTATGTGAATGAATTTATGACTTCATCTTCAAAGTGATCATGAGTGCAAAGTAAATTAGTAAATAATTTCACACATTGAGGTGTAAGTAATGCATGTATACAGTAAAACCCCTCCATTTCTAGGACCATAATAAAGTGCTCATAATAAAGTGCTCATAATAAAGTGCTCATAATAAAGTGCTCATATTACAGAAACCACAGAAGTATCTTGGTTCAAATGTATGCGAATCACTAGCAGGGGCGGATTCAGGGTTGGCAAGGAGTGCGCCATGACCAGCATAGTAGGTAGCTATATAAAGCAAAAGCACAGAACCCTGGAAGCTAAAGGTACGTATCTTATATGTATCATGACTGAAAATTTTGTAGTTTAAGCATAAATATCTAATAAATCATGCTTTCTAAGTAATCTGCATTGATCAAGAGCTGTAGGGATCATGCAGTGACATACAGTCATGAGTTCAGTTACAAACCCGAAGTAAGTAATGACATGCAAAGTACCAAATGCATTTAAATTCCTAACAGGCTATATAGCTAAGTGTACATATGTCCATGGGTTAGCGCTACAGATGCAAGTTGTAACAGTGGAAATAATAGTAATTGACTGACTGCTCTATTAGAGTATCTTATGTATGACATTCACATGATATGTTTATGGACACGCGCTGGTCAGGTCAGATCTGTAGAAGTCCACCTGTCTAATAAGGGATTTGTAGAAAGCTTTCATGCTTTGGTGATATACATTAGTACTCAATTAAAGAAGTAGATGGCCTTTCAATACAGATGGTCACTAATACAGGTTGCACTGTACCTATAGACCCCTTCACTCTGTAAGACAAACTTGGTATGGCCTTGTTGTGAGTGGTATTGGAGGTGCACACTCCCATACAGCAATAATAGGCTACAAAATTCCACTACATACCACAACATAATTCATTATATCTCTTGAGCCCATTGTGGTCCCATCACAATATTTTATCAAACAGTATGGTCGTACCATTTAAGTAGGAATCCAGGTTAAAATTTCGCGCGCCGCCCAAAATTTTGTGTTTAAAAATCATCCTAGAGATATTTTACGAGATTAAAATCACCAAGGCGCAAAGGGCACACACTCGTCGGAACCCCAAAAGGCACATCCCACTGGTGAGTTTGTTATTGTGGCGTAAAATGGTAGCCGTGCACTGCTTTGTTTGGCCTCTAGGCTTGGGACTGTGGTCAGTCAGGCAGGCAGTCAGTCAGTCTAAAATTCAAGATTTTGGCAATTTTTAAAATTCTGTAGCCCGGGCCTGCGAAAATAGGGCATGTGGGCACATACTACACTCTTTCATGAAACATGTCACATCTCAGGACTGGAATAGAATATTTCCATTTTGTAAGTTGTATTGTAAAGCCAACTAAATGTTTAATAGCTGCTGAAACTTTCATGGCTACAGAGTCATGGAATACAAAGTTATGATACTGTACATCAAAGTTTGAAAAAGTAGGCAATTTTTATGTGCCCACATGCCCTATGTATTTTTGCAGGCCCAGTCACACATTGAGGTGTTAATTTTCTGTATCAACACTTTCTTTAAGCAGCATAATAGACGCCACAAGATTATTTAAGGTGCTTAGACTACGAGGCATAGATCATATATTCCTTACTGATATAATCTACGACGGAGGCTACTGTGCAGAGATACTGGTACTAGATAGCTTTCACGATAGGTCACAAGACCACGTCCATTCTTCATTCTACGCATTATTGATCTATCAATTGAAACCACAACCATGATGACACACCCCTTTTATGCTAGCTGTATTTCAGTGACAATACACCTTCAAGTTGGAAGGCTGACTCGAGATACTCTAATAATCTATCAAAACCACGCCCCTTTTGGGTAAGCATACATCTTTGCAGGCTGACTCTAGATACTCTAATACAGCAGTCACCCTAACTGAACAGTCACATGTTTATAGCCTTAACAAAAAAACTAAACAAATGGTATATTAAAAAATTATAAATAAAAAGTAGTGAAACAAGAGATGAACGATGGTAGCTATTACAGCATAGCTCGGTGGGAAATTCCTACTTTGGCATTAAACACAAAATAATTACTATACCATGCCA
Source organism: Dysidea avara (assembly GCF_963678975.1). Lineage (NCBI taxonomy): Eukaryota > Metazoa > Porifera > Demospongiae > Dictyoceratida > Dysideidae > Dysidea > Dysidea avara. Next base: position 28,211,318 of record NC_089272.1, read on the forward strand.
AAGTAGGGATTTCCCACTGAGCTATGCTGTAATAGCTACCATCATTTATCTCTTGTTTCACTACTTTTTATCGCTTGGATTCTTACTTTATTTTTAAATTTATAATTTTTTAATATACTAGTCAAACATAGACCATGACCCAATCATTATTAACAAAAAATTCGAAGAATTTCAAGCAGCATTGTTTGAAATATAAAGAATTAAAGTTTTCAATACAGTACTTTTGAACTATAAGTAAGTAGATATCCCATAATTTAGGGATCAATGGAAAGTTCAATCAATGGTCTTTCATCAGTGAAAACTGTGTTTAAAAATATTGACACAGTGTGAAGTTACGGTCGATTTTGTAACTAGAGATGCATCAAAATTTCATGAAATATTCAAAATAACAGAAACTATGAGAGTGTATGGAGCTAAAAATTTGCATGAGTTATAAGCACCACGGGCACTAGAAACACCAAATTTCATCAAAATCCGAGAGGTGACCCTAAATTCCTGGTTGATTCGACATGGAATGACCCATGTGCTACTATTATACTTTTCCAACAGTCCACATGCCACGAAGCAATACCGGATACCATGAACTTTATATGACAAAAAAAGTTGAATAGTACAGTACGATAGTACTCTATAGTAGGGACCAAAAAGGCCCACAGTATAACATCACCCAAAACCAGCCTCAATTTCCCTGACGACGATGAGGCAGTATTGGTTAGGTAAAACTAAGCCCAAACAAGTTTTCAGATTGACCCGAAATGCTTTCACCAAGTTTCTACGGAATTTTAAAAAAATTATATAATGGAATTTTCTATTGACTTACAGAATAACTGACCGAGTAACTGACTGAGTAACTGACTGATTCCTTCAGACAAGCGTAACTTGATAACGGCTAAGGCTACTGGCTTGATTTTTTACACTGTTCGATATCGCTTCTGCCCGAAAGGTACCTTTTAGCATAGTGCAGTACGTACAGTGCATTCTTCAGGGACTTACCAGTGTCCTCCTTTGTGACCCATTCATCTTTGCTGACAGCGAAAAGTGTTGATTTGGTGGTAGCACGTGATGGCTTCCCTTCGTAACGGAAATTGTCCATATTTTTCATAGTGGCTATTTTGTTTGTAGGGGAGCTTTTCTAACAGTTCTTGATTAGCACTGCTGTGTAACGGGTTAAAGATAGCCTACAAAGAAGCATAATGGATACTTCACTTTTCAGATGATAACTGATATAACTGGGGTGCGCGGCACCATTTCTTTCTTTCGGTATGTGTGGATTACAGAGGTGCTTTTCGAACAGTTCTTGATTCGAAATTCTGCGTAACATGTTGAACATAGCTGACAACGAAGCATAATGGATACTTCACTTTTCAGATGATAATTGATATAACTGGGGTGCGCAGCACTATTTCATTCTTTTGGTAAGCGTGGATTGCAGAGGTGCTTATCGAACCTACAGCGCCATTTCATATGCAGTATGCATGGGTTCAAAAAAATTGGAATTTTCAACTAGAGTAGGGATCACAGCACATCAATAAAAAGTACTGAAACAAGCTGGAGTAGTGCACAATATTAAATCACAGTAAAACAATAAGAAGTGTTATATCCCTACTGTGTTCAATTCCAAACTTTTCTGTGTACTTGTTAGAAAACGTATGCACCAAAAAGGTATATAAAATGAAGGAAAAAAAGTTATCACAGGTGGGATTTGAACTACACAGCAGTAACCACAACAATTTCAGGGAAGTGCTTTACAGCTGAGCTGTTTATCATGTGGTTAGCAATGGAATGCACGTTGAATGCATCATGGTCTTCAACATGCTGTAGCGGACAAAGGTACCTGCCCTACGTGCAGGACCATTTCGCATTTTCACATTAACCATAATAACATGTATGCATCAATGCATTATGAGGCATTAAAGATCATTTCCTAAAACAGCATGTATGATGCATGAACTTTATTCCACTATCATGCAAGCCAAATAGTTAAAGTGATGTGAAAATGGGGTTAACTAAACAGCAGAATTGTATGTAGCTACGCTAAACCAATAATTATCAAGACATATGCAAATTATGTGGTAGTGTCTTACAGTATCATGCAGGCACTGTAATAACATGGTCAACAAAGAGTATTTAAAGCAGTTGCAAGCAAAGGTTTGAGCAAAATTAACTTAATACACAGGTACACACTTCCCAGGCTATAAGTGGAGTTTACAAAGAGAAGGCACTTACTCTAATAGAACACATGGGACAAACACACATTCAAATGAACATGGGCCTGCCCGTACCTACCCTAATGCGCTACTGTACACTTTTCCAACAGTTCACCTGCTGTGAAGCAATGCCAGGATGATATGAACTTACTATGAGAAAAAAAGTTGAGTGAAAAAAGTATGCACCAAAAAGGTATACAAATGAAAAAAAAAGTTTTATCAGGCAGGATTCGAATCCACGCCCTACACAGCAGTAACTGTATCAACTTCAGGGAGGTGCTTAACCAGCTGAGCTGTTTATTGTGTGGTTAGCAATGGAATGAAGCTGAAGTTTTCTCTACATCATAACCTTCAGTGTGCTGTAGCGGACAAAGGAACACACGTAGAAGCTTGCAGTAAACTTTGCAACATAGCTAGATGATGAGCGTTTCATTTCACATGTGAATTATGTCAATCTGTGTACAGATTGCCGAGTAATCGTTGTCAATAGCTGACATATGAAAAGGTGTGACAAGAAAGGCGGCACTGAGAAGAAAAGAAGTTGTCATGGGCTGGAATCAAACCATGGACCTTTGGGTTAACAGTTCTATGCGCTAACGCTTTGGCTGTATGTTCGTGGTTTTGACAGGAATGTAGCTGAAGTTTTCCTCTACACCAACATCTTCAGTGCCCCATAGAGAACGAACGGAAGTAGGTAGCAATTTGTAACAACAAACTTGAAGTTTCCAGATGATGAGCTCTTAATTTCGTTAAAAGTCCCATGTCGATATGTGCTTTGGTTGTCAAGTTAGTAGTGTTGCAGATGAACAGATAGAAGATAGACAGACAGATGGCTTTTCAGCATATATATATATAATATAGATTTATAATCTACTAAGCCAAGTGTGCCCTCTGGCAAAGTTTCAGCCTCATATGCTGATAACTTTCAGAGTTACAGCCCTACAAAGTAACAACAACACAAATAACAATTTGTACAACAAGCATAGGGAAAATAAATTACAGGCGCTTACTAAAATGGTTGTAACTTACAAATGGATTGACAAACTGAGCTGAAAGTTTCACCATCATATTCACCATGGATAGGGGAATCATGTACTAGGTAAATTTGTCTTTTATAGCCTTTCTTCACATTATAAAAAGGCAAACTTGTGAAGAAAAATTGATCACATAAGATCGCTTCGACGTTACATAAACAATTCCTCACAACTTGCGTATCCAAGGGTCTACTGCAATGAAAGAAAGATTTTCCAACTCCTCTTGAGTAGGTGAATAAGATTATCCACCCCAAATACACCTTCGCTGTAAAAAAGGTGCGTCCAAGAAACTACCAGTACCTGGAACCTAATGTAAAATAAAAAAAACAGCTCAGAAAAGTAACTGGTAACCTAAAGAGCTGATATCAGGAGAGGCCAAGAATCAAGACACACGGTAGTGTGTTGTGTGGCCCAAGAAGCCGGCGCGCAACCCCGTGAGTATATTGACAGGAAGAAAGAAAACGCAATTTTCGCACCTCCGTAACTCTGTGCTGCCTTGATGAAACAAGACAAATTTTGCTGTGTACATTCCCTCCAACTTCAGTACTCCACATTCCAAATTTGAGCGAAATCGCTTCAGGCATTCCTGAGATATGTGACTTCAAAAATTGGCTTAGTTTCTTCGTTTTTTTCTTCTTCTTATTTCTCTTCCTCTTTTCGCACACTTACAAAAACTGCTATAAAACGCGAACGCGTTATCCGATTGCCTTGAAATTTGGCACACAAAAAGGGGGTATAAAGGCGCATCTCTGTACCAACTTTGGCTGGAATACCATAAACAGGCAAAGAGTTATGAGCGATTATGCACGAAAAATAACACCAATATGTTGTCACGCCTACAGGGTAAACCGCGTATGGGAAGAAGCTGAAAATCGGTGGGTGAATAGGTTAACTATTGAACCTCAAACCTTTTGTGGTTTCAAAGAAATCAAGCTAAAAACCAGGAAGATACAGCGAAAAAATCAACAGTGTGTAACAATTACGCAATCGAGATTAGCTAATTTTATTTTTTATTTTTTATTATTATTATTATGCTTGCCACGCCTACCAGATAAACCACTTGGGGTAATGCTTTGAAAATCGCTGTACAGATGGAGTTATCATCTTAGAAAGGCTCTTCAATGGTGTAGAAGAATCAGACTTAAAGCCACGGAGTTATAACAAGAAATCCAACTTGGTGTAGCAAGTGCGAGATCGAGATACTCTAATAGAGCAGTCATCCTAATAGAGCAGTCACCCTGAACAGAATTCAAGAGATCAGTTAGAAATAAGTAACCTGTATAGAGATCAGCTACAAACAAATCACCCAGTAGAGAGTTCAGCTACAAACAATTCACCCTGTTCAGACATCAGTTAGAAGAAGTTTTCTTGTAGAGAGTCAGTTACAAACAAATCACCCTGTTGAAAGATCAGCTAGAAGATGTCACCTTATAGATAGTTCAGTTACAAAGAAACCACCATGTAGAGAATTCAGCTACAAACTAGTGACCCTGTAGATACATCAGCTAGAAGAAGTTACCTTGTAGAGAGTTCAGCTACAAAGAAACCATTCTGTAAAGAGCTCAGCTGCAAACAAATCACCTATACAGAATTCAGCTACAAACAAATCACCCTGTAGAGAGATCAGCTAGAAGAAGTTACCTTGTAGATAGTTCAGCTACAAACAAATCATCCTGTAGAGAGATCAGCTAGAAGAAGTTACCTTGTAGATAGTTCAGCTACAAACAATTCACCCTGTACAGAGCTCAGTTAAAAGAGGTTTCCTTGTAGAGAGTTCAGCTACAGACAAATCACCCTGTAGAGAGATCAGTTAGAAGAAGTTACCTTGTAGATCGTTCAGCTACAAACAATTCACCCTGCAAAGAGATCAGCTAGAGGAAGTTATCTTGTAGAGAGTTCAGCTACAAATAAACCATCATGTAGAGAATTCAGCCGCAAACAAATCATGTATAGAGAGTTCAGCTACAAGCAAATCTCCCTGTAGAGAGATCAGCTAGAAGAAGTTTCCTTGTAGAGAGTTCTGCTACAACAAATCACCTTGTAGAAAGATCAGCTAGAAGAAATCACCTTGTAGAGAGTTCAGCTTCAAAGAAACAATCATGTGAGAGTTCAGGTACAAACAAATTGTCCTGTAGAGAGATCAGCTAGAAGAAGTTACCTTGTAGAGAGTTCAGCTACAAAGAAACCATCATGTAGATAGTTCAGGTACAAACAAATCACCCTGTAGAAAGATCAGCTATAGAAGAAATCACCTTGTAGAGAGTTCAGCTACAAAGAAACCATCATGTAGAGAGTTCAGCTGCAAACAAATCACCTGTAGAGAGTTAAGCTACAAACAAATCTCCCTGTAGAGAGATCAGCTAGAAGAAGTCACCTTGCAGGGAGTTCAGTTACAAAGAAATAAACCATGTAGAGAGTTCAGCTACAAACAAATCACCTGTAGAGAGTTCAGCTAGAAACAAGTCACCCTGTAGAGAGATCAGCTAGAAACAAGTCACCTTGTAGAGAGTTCAGCTAGAAGAAGTCACATTGTAGAGCTACAAAGAAACTACCATGTAGAGTTCAGCTGCAAACAAATCACCCTGTAGAGAACTCAGCTACAAACAAATCGCCCTGTAGAAAGATTAGCTACAAGAAGTTACCTTATAGGGAGTTTAGCTATGAACAGATCACCCTGTAGAGAGTTCAGCTACAAACAAATCACCCTGTAGAGAGTTCAGCTACAAACAAATCACCCTGTAGAGAGTTCAGTTACAAAGAAACCACCATGTAGAGAATTCAGCTGCAAAAAAAAAAATCACTCTGTTGAGAGTTCAGCTAGAAGAAGTCACCTTGTAGAGAGTTAAGCTGCAAATAAATCACCCTGTAGAGAATTCAGCTACAAACAAATCACCCTGTAGAAAGATCAGCTAGAAGAAGTTACCTTGTAGAGAGTTCAGCTACAAAGAAACCATCATGTAGAGAGTTCAGCTGCAAACAAATCACCTATAGAGAGTTCAGCTAGAAACAAGTCACCCTGTAGAGAGTTTAGCTAGAAGAAGTCACATTGTAGAGAGTTCAGCTACAATGAAACTCCCATGTAGAGAGTTCAGCTGCAAACAAGTCACCCTGTAGAGAACTCAGCTACAAACAAATATGCAGTGTAAAAAGATCAGCTAGAAGAAGTTACCTTGTAGAGAGTTCAGCTACAACGAAACCACCATGTAGAGAGTTCAGCTACAAACAAATCACCTGTAGAGAGTTTAGCTAGAAAAAGTCACCCTGTAGAGAGATCAGCTAGAAACAAGTCACCTTGGAGAGAGTTCAGCTAGAAGAAGTCACATTGTAGAGAGTTCAGCTACAAAGAAACCACCATTTAGAGAGTTCAGCTGCAAACAAATCACCCAGTAGAAAGTTCAGCTATGAACAGATCACCCTGTTGAGGGTTCAGTTAGAAACAAGGAATCCTGTAGAGAGATCACCTAGAAGTATCGCCTTGTAGAGAGTTCAGCTACAAACAAATCACCTGTAGAGAGTTCAGCTACAAACAAATCACCTGTAGAGAGATCAGCTAGAAGAAGTCACCTTGTAGAGAGTTCAGCTATAAAGAAACCACCATGTAGAGAATTCAGCTGCAAACAAACACCCTGTAGAGAACTCAGCTACAAACAAATCGCCCTGTAGAAAGATCAGCTAGAAGAAGTTACCTTGTAGGGATTTCAGCTACAAACAAATCACGCTGTAGAGAGTTCAGCTACAAAGAAACCATTCTGTAAAGAGCTCAGCTGCAAACAAATCACTTGTACAGAATTCAGCTACAAACAAATCACCCTGTAGAGAGATCAGCTAGAAGAAATTAACTTGTAGATAGTTCAGCTACAAACAAATCACCCTGTAGAAAGATCAGTTAGAAGAAGTTACCTTGGAGAAAGTTCAGCTACAAAGAAACCATTTTGTAAAGAGCTCAGCTGCAAACAAATCACATGTATAGAATTCAACTACGAACAAATCACCCTGTAGAGAGATCAGCTATAAGAAGTTACCTTGTAGATAGTTCAGCTACAAACAAATCTCCCTGTAGAGAGTTCAGCTACAAAGAAACCACCATGTAGAGAGTTCAGCTGCAAAGAAATCTCCCTGTAGAAAATTCTGCCAGAAACAAATTGCCCCGTAGAAAGATCAGTTAGAAGAAGTTACCTTTTAGAGAGTTCAGCTACAAAGAAACCATTCTGTAAAGAGCTCAGCTGCAAACAAATCACCTATACAGAATTCAGCTACAAACACATCACCCTGTAGAGAGATCAGCTAGAAGAAGTTACCTTGTAGATCGTTCAGCTACAAACAATTCACCCTGTAGAGAGAGCAATTAGAAGAAGTCACCTTGTAGAGTGTTCAGTTACAAAGAAACCACCATGGAGATTTCTGTAATCAATATAATATTATGTGACCGGATTAGCGAAAAGCGGTCTTCCACACACATCCAATTCCGTAACCGTTGGAGACCATAACTCAGTGTTCAAGTAACATATTAACCTGAAAATTTCACCATGTATTCAGCTATAGTGGTGTTCACCACTGCCCAAACTTCAAGGCAATAGCTCTTTCCAATCTGAAGTTATCAATTGTCAAAGTTGGCAAATTGGATGTGTGTGGAAGACCCCTTTTCGCAAATCCGGTCACATATGTATTATACAGTATATATAATTTGTACATTTACTGATAAAATATTTAAAGTACATCTACTTCATCTTTTCTTCTTCCTGTAGTAAAGAAAAAAAAACATAGGTTAAAAAAGTCCCAAAGCTGGCCATAGGCCGGCTTTGGGGTATACAAATACAAAAAGAAATGAAATCTAATCCAAAACAGCCAAGCTGTAAAAAAAGTGTGCGGCCCTCAGAATGGCTATGGTAAAAAAAGATGTGAAATTCAAGGTGGCGGCCAAGAAATGGCTGTGATGGTAGGTTAATGGTAAAAATTTTAATAATGACAATTTAGGTAAATTTTGTGAAGCGGCACAAAAATTCACCTGAATTGTCGTTATAGAACAAAAAAGGGCGGCCAAATTACCAGCCAATTATAGATTAAAAGAAATTACTTAAGGATGCAGCAAGAGTGAATATAGAACACAGCTGAATGATAAAGGTTCAATGTTTAAAATTTGAATTAGTTGTATACGAACATTCATTCTTGGCCACTTCAGATATCAGCTGTTTCAGTTGCCAGTTACTTTTACTTTCATGTATAATTGTACATGCATCTGCTTTACAGCCAAGTGTTGTTGCATGGATTAAAACTTTAGTAATTGTAGTTAGTTGTATTCTTGGCCACTCCAGATATCAGCTCTTTAAGTTACCAGTTACTTTTCTGAGCTGTTTTTTATTTTTACATTGGGTTCCAGGTACTAGCAGTTTCTTGGACGCGCCTTTTTTTACAGCGAAGGTGTTTTTGGGGTGAATATCACTCATTTTTGTCAGTGATAGACTCTACAAGTTGGTAAAAAAGGTAACTTTTACAGTAGCTGAGATGATATTTGAAAATGAGCACTTAAAATTAATGCAGAATATTATCTTGGAGAGTCAAAGATGCACCTTTCATCTTGTCTGATAGTGTTATAAAAAGCCATACATACTAATGACTGTTTCATAACACCGTTCAGAAGTATGACTTAGCATGACTGTTCTATTAAAGTAAACCTATCTTTACTACATGTGAAAATTATCCCATGCATATCTTTGCATGGTAAATGTTTCAGACACCTTATGCTCAAAAGTGAACTTCCAAGAGCCTAATTAGTTCACAGTTGCTATATACACAGCCATATATATATATATATATATATATATATATATATATATATATCTAAACCAAAACAGCAAAGCTGTAAAAAAAGAGTGCGGCCCCCAAAAAGGCCAGGATGAAAAAAGATGTGAAATCCAAGGTGGCAGCCAAGAAATGGCTGTGATGGTACGTTAATGGCAAAAATTTTAATTACAACAATTCAGGTGAATCTGTGTTGCCTCCTCCACTAAGATTCGACACAAATTCACCTGAATTGTTGTAATTAAATTTTTGCCATTAACCTACCATCACAGCCATTTCTTGGCCGCCACCTTGGATTTCACTTTTTTTTTCATCCTGGTCTTTTTGGGGACCGCACTCTTTTTTTACAGCTTGGCTGTTTGGTTTAGATATCACTTCTTTATTGTATTGCAAGCTACAAAGCCAGCGATTAACTGGCTTCGGTGCTTCCTGCTTCCTTCTAACTTGTTTTTTTTCTTTTCTGCAGGAATTAAGGAAGAAATGTTGTGTACAGCTTTTTGTCTGATTAAAAATATTTGTATATTTAACAATGAAAGATAATCATACTGTACTTAATAAGGTGACTTCTTATACATAACTGGACTGTAGCTGAAACTCCCATTGTTTGTAGCTGAACTCTCTACATAGTGATTTGTTTCCAACACATATTTCTACAGGGAAATTTGTTTGTAGCTGATCCCTATAAGGTAACTTGTATCTAGCTGATATCTCTACAGGGTGACTTGTTTGTAGCTGATCTCTGTACAGGGTGATTTGTTTGTAGCTGAACTCTCTACAAGGTAGCTGATCTCTGTACAGGTGACTTGCTTGTAGCTGAACTTTCAACTTGATGGTTTCTTTGTAGCTGAATTCTCTACAAGGTAACGTCTTCTAGCTGATCTTTCTACAGGGTGACTTGTTTGTAGCTGAACTCTCTACATGATGGTTTCTTTGTAGCTGAATTCTCTACAAGGTAACGTCTTCTAGCTGATCTTTCTACAGGGTGACTTGTTTGTAGCTGAACTCTCTACATGATGGTTTCTTTGTAGCTGAATTCTCTACAAGGTAACTTCTTCTAGCTGATCTCTCTACAGGGCGACTTGTTTGTAGTCGAACTTTCTACATGATAGTTTCTTTGTAGCTGAATTCTCTACAAGGTAACTTCTTCTAGCTAATCTTTCTACAGGGCTATTTATTTGTAGCTGAATTCTGGTTTGTTTGCAGCTGAACTCTCTACATGGTGGTTTCTTTGTAGCTGAACTCACTACAAAGTGACTTCTTATAGTTGAACTATCTACACAGTGATCTTTTTGTAGCTGAACTCTCTACACGGTGATTTGTTTGTAGCTTAACTCTTTACAATATGTTTTGTTTCTAGCTGATCTCTCTATAGGGTAACTTGTTTGTAGCTGAACTCTCTACAGGATGGTTTCTTCTAGCTGATCTCTCTACAATGTAACTTCTTGTAGCTGATCTCTCTACTGGGTGACTTGTGTCTAGTTGTACACTCTACAAGGTGATATGTTTGTAGCTGAATACTCTACAGGGTGATTTCTTTGTAGCCAAACTCTCTGCAGGGTGATTTGTTTGTAGCTGAACTCTCTACAGGATAGTTTCTTTGTAGCTGATGCCACTACAGGTGACTTGTTTCTAGCTGATCTCTCTACAGGATGGTTTCTTTGTAGCTGAACTCTCTCTAGAGTGATCACTTCACAGCTGAACCCTCTACAAGGTGGCTTCTTCTATCTGATCTCTCTACAGTGTGATTTGTTTGTAGCTGAACTCTCTACAAGGTGACATTTTATAGCTGAGCTCTCTCTTATTTCTAGCTGATCTTTCTACAGAGTAACTTATTAGTAAAGCTAAAGTCTTTACATGGTGGATTTTGGTTGTTAAACTCTCTGCATGAAGACTTGTTTGTAGCAGAACTTCTACAGAGTGAATTGTTTGTAGCTGAACTCTCTACAGAATGCATGACTTGTTTATAGCTGAAGTCTCTTCAGTGTGACTTGTAATGCTCTGAATCACTACAGCAATATATTTGTAGCTGAACTCTCTATAGGGTGATTTGCTTCTTGCTGAACTGTCTATAAGATTAACTGTTTGCAGCTGAACTCCCTACAGAATAACTTGTAATGTAATAGAATTCTATAATGGAGTAAATAAAATAGCTGAATGCTCTATTAGAGTGATTGTTCTATTAGAGAATCTTGATCTCGCATTTGCTACACTGAGTTGGCTTTCGAATCATAACTCAGTAGTTTGTAATCCGATTCTTCTGTACTACTGCAAGGACTTTCTATGAAGATTATTCCAGTTATACACTGATTTTCAGCTCATTGTTCTAAACGGTTTGCCTAGTAGGGATAAAAACTAATACCTTTTTATTCATAAAAATCGATTGCATAATTGTGACACAGGTTGGGTTTTGTGTCATATCTCCATAGTCTTTATCTCCATTCCTTTCAGACTATCAAAAGACACTCCTACGATGGTTGCTCCATCTACATAGCAATTTTCAACTCATTCCATGAAGCGGTTTACCCTGTAGGCGTGACAACAAATCAATCTTGTTTTATGCGAATAATCATTCATAATTTCCGAACCATTCATTGAATTTGCACCAAATTTGATGCTAGGGTTTGCCTTTGGACTCCCTCTCTGTGTGCTCAATTTCAAGGCGATCGGAGTACACGTTTGCGTTTAATTGTAATTTTTGCAAGTGTGCGAAAATACGAGGAAGAAGAAAAAAAACGAAAAAAATCGGAACTTTGGCAGCTCATATCTCGGAAATGGCTGGAGAGATTTCCTTCAAATTTGGTATGTAGACTCCTCTGGCTGGCGGACAACTCTATAGCAAAGTTGGTTCCAATCAGATAAGGGATCACCAAGATACAAAAGTGTGAAAATAATGTTTCTTTCTTCCTATCAATATACCCATGGTGTGGTGCACCGGCTACTTGGGCCGCACGACACAATATTGTGTGTCTTAATATATATCTAATCCAAAACAGCCAAGCTGTAAAAAAAGTGTGCGGCCCTCAGAAAGGCTATGGTGAAAAAGGATGTGAAATCCAAGGTGGCGGCCAAGAAATGGCTGTGATGGTAGGTTAATGGTAAAAATTTTAATAATGACAATTCAGGTAAATTTTGTGAAGTGGCACAAAAATTCACCTGAATTGTCATTATTAAAATTTTTACCATTAACCTACCATCACAGCCATTTCTTGGCCGCCACCTTGGATTTCACATCTTTTTTCACCATAGCCTTTTTGAGGGCCGCACACTTTTTTTACAGCTTGGCTGTTTGGGATTAGATTTCATTTCTTTTTGTATTTGTATACCCCAAAGCCGGCCTATGGCCAGCTTTGGGACTTTTTAACCTATGTTTTTTTCTTTACTACAGGAAGAAGAAAAGATGAAGTAGATGTACTTTAAATATTTTATCAGTAAATGTACAAATTATATATATAATACATATGTGACCGGATTTGCGAAAAGGGGCCTTCCACACACATCCAATTTGCAAACTTTGACAATTGATAACTTCAGATTGGAAAGAGCTATTGCCTTGAAATTTGGGCAGTGGTGATTTCTTTGCAGCTGAACTCTCTACAAGGTAATTCCTTCTAGCTGATCACTCTACAGGGAGATTTGTTTGTAGCTGAACTATCTACAAGGTAACTTCTTCTATCTGATCTCTCTACAGGATGATTTGTTCGTAGCTGAATTCTGTACAGGTGATTTGTTTGCAGCTGAGCTCTTTACAAAATGGTTTCTTTGTAGCTGAACTCTCTACAAAGTAACTTCTTCTAACTGATCTTTCTACAGGGTGATTTGTTTCTGGCAGAATTTTCTACAGGGTGATTTCTTTGCAGCTGAACTCTCTACATGGTGGTTTCTTTGTAGCTGAACTCTCTACAAGGTAACTTCTTCTAACTGATCTTTCTACAGGGAAATTTGTTTGTGGCAGAATTTTATACAGGGTGATTTCTTTGCAGCTGAACTCTCTACATGGTGGTTTCTTTGTAGTTGAACTCTCTACAAGGTAACGTCTTGTAGCTGATCTCTCTACAGGGTGATTTGTTTGTAGCTGAACTCTCTACAAAGTAACTTCTTCTAACTGATCATTCTACAGGGCAATTTGTTTGTGGCTGCATTTTCTACAGGGTGATTTCTTTGCAGCTGAACTCTCTACATGGTGGTTTCTTTGTAGCTGAACTCTCTACATGGTAATTTCTTCTAGCTGATCTCTCTACAGGAAGATCTGTTTGTAGCTGAACTATCTACAGGGTAACTTCTTCTAACTGATCTTTCTACAGGGCAATTTGTTTGTGGCAGAATTTTATACAGGGTGATTTCTTTGCAGCTGAACTCTCTACATGGTAGTTTCTTTGTAGCTGAACTCTCTACAAAGTAATTTCTTCTTTCTGATCTCTCTACAGGGTGATTTGTTTGTAGCTGAATTCTGTACAGGTGATTTGTTTGCAGCTGAGCTCTTTACAGAATGGTTTCTTTGTAGCTGAACTCTCTACAAGGTAACCTCTTCTAGCTGAACTCCCTACATGGTGGTTTCTTTGTAGCTGAACTCTCTACAAGGTAACTTCTTCTATTGATCTCTCCACAGGGCGATTTGTTTGTAGCTGAACTCTCTACATGGTGGTTTCTTTGTAGCTGAACTCTACAAGGTGATTTTTTCTAGCTGAACTATCTCTTTCCATAGTTGCATGAACTCCCTACAAGGTAACTTCTTCTAGCTGATCTCTCTACAGGGTGACTTGTGTGTAGCTGATCTCTATACAGGTTTCTTATTTCTAGCTGATCTCTTGAATTCTCTTCAGGGTGACTGCTCTATTAGGATGACTGCTCTATTAGAGTATCTCGATCTCGCACTTGCTGCACCAAGTTGGATTTCATGTTATAACTCCGTGGCTTTAAGTCTGAGTCTTCTACACCATTGACGAGCCTTTCTAAGATGATTACTCCATCTGTACAACGATTTTCAAAGCATTACCCCAAGCGGTTTATCTGGTAGGCGTGGCAAGCAGTCGTTTTTTTATTAGCTAATCTCGATTGCGTAATTGTTACACACTGTTGGTTTTTTCGTTGTATCTTCCTGTTTTTTAGCTTGATTTCTTTCAAACCACAAAAGGTTTGAGGTTCAATAGTTAACCTATTAACCCACCGATTTTCAGCTTCTTCCCATATGCGGTTTACCCTGTAGGCATGACAACATATTGGTATTATTTTTCGTGATTAATCACTCATAACTCTTTGCCTGTTTATCATATTCCAACCAAAGTTGGTACCGAGATGCGCCTTTATATCCCCCTTCTGTGTGCCAAATTTCAAGACAATCGGATATGGCGTTCGAGTTTTATTGCAGTTTTTGTAAGTGTGCGACAAGAAAAAGAAAAATAAGAAGAAAGAAACGAAGAAACTGAGCCAATTGTTGGAGTCGCATATCTCGGGAACGCGCAAAGTGATTTCGCTCAAATTTGGAATGTGGAGTGCTGCAGTTGGAGGGCATGTTCACAGCAAAAATCGTCTTGTTTCATCAAGGAAGCACAGAGCTACGGAGGTGCGAAAATTGCATTTCTTTCTTCCTGTCAATATACTCACGGGTGTTACGCTCCAGCTTCTTGGGCCACACGACACACTACCGTGTGTCTTGATATATATTGTCACTATTATCAAGAGTCCTTAATTAGAGTATAACGGACTCTCAATTGTTATTATCATAATATTATAACCATTTTTTGTACTGTGGTCACAGCTTCAGGTTTGGAGCAGCAGAGAAAGGAATGGGGCACTCAATCATTAAGACTCTGGGAGATGGAATAGTATTGCCATGGACAACGCTGGTACTAACCCCTCAAGGGTGTCATAGGGCAGTGTAGATGCAACCAGTGTATAAGACCATGCAGAGCCTTGATCATCACCTTTGAATGAATTTTTATACTTGATGAAGCAATTAAAACTAAAAAGTTGCAGTACTTATACACTTTCCTCAGGGAGCATGCCCCCAGACTCCCTGCCTGTTCAGCAGAATAATAATTATAGGATTCAGCCTTACTACCACTTTCACCTTTACTCTGCAGGTGCTCCGGATGGAGCTATCAGCAACATTATTATACAGTAGCTGTAGGTAATGCTAGTTAATGCCCCTAGGCAGAGCTATATGGGTGGACAGTTTGCCCTACCATCACAGTAGTTCTCACAGTTCTCATAATCATCTACTCTCAAAACATTAGTCTTCTCCCCCAGACCCTTCCGCAAGCGTGCTTAACAATTGGAAACAGCTTAAACTATATTAAAGTACACATACCACATTGTTGAACCATGGCATACTATCAGAATCTAGCTTGACAACTACATATCACGAGATGTATATAGGGGAAATCTCGTGGAAAGTTCCTGGTCACCTCAGGCGGACACACGTGATACACAGTTTTAAATTGCATGTTTAAGAAAATTGCAGTCCATGTCTTGAGCTTGGTCTTGTTTTTAAGCCATGGTACGAATAAAAGTATCCAGTGTATGAGGTACTGTAACTCGATGGTCAGGTGTACTTTTAATAATGAGAAACTCGCCCCTTGTGAGAAACTACAATGCTTGAGCAACGCTTAACCCTTTCTTACCGAAGTTATTTCGTAAAACCGCAGAAACACCCCAGGAAATGAACTTTTATGGCTTGTGTGATCTTTGCATGATACAGGAGGACCCCACCCATTAATTAACATGGAACGTTATAAACCATATGAAAGCCCTCTTTCCCTTCTACCCAAACATCTAAAAACCTTACAAGAAAACATATATCTCACGTGCTTTGAAGTGAAGAAAGGTGCATTGTTATTCTTCACCATAGCAGCAAAAGATGGATGCCGCCATCTTGTTATAACCCCTGGTTACATCATACTGTGTATTTTTAGAATCCTTATCACGTGAAGAACAGCTTTATTCTTAGTAGAACACACCATGATGCTCAGAGGGAAAGTTATCGATATTTAAACAGGTACAATTGTTTTTATGCGTTTTTGTGTGTTTATAAGTGTTGATAGTTCCCTATACTCGTTCTTATCACTTCGCATTAAACTTTATTAGAAACGCCTGGGCCTACTCAACAAATTGGTGGTTATTTCAACTTCGTAGCCCTTAGGATGAAGGAGTTATGGGTTCATTTGTAAAGGGCACCCGTAACATGCATTTTTTGGCAATATATTAGCCATTCGGTAATAAAGGGTTAATGAAAGAAGTAAGAGTCTAGAATACTGAGGTACCGAGTCAATGATATATATGCCGGTATTGGAGTGTAAAAAAACGAGGAGTGAAATTTGTCATAGATAGTATAGGTGTGTCTATACTATCTATGTTTGTGTAAAGTGCCACATCACCACACACTGATTAACTGTGAGAGTTTTGCTTGGTTATTGGACCTATGCAGAGCTGATAACTTCTAATGGTAATAAGACTAAGTAGCAGCAAATGCTGGTATTACCTCATGGCGAGATTTTCGACAAGGTGTACGGACCAACTGCCACCTGCCACTTACATCAGCAGAAGTCCAGGAACTTTGGCTGCAGGTTGAAGAAGTAACTAGCGAATGTAACATGTGTAATGTTTGTATGTACTCATTCACATTGCATACTGATCTAAATGACTGACAGTGAAACCTGTCTAATCAAGTCTCTGTGTAGTCTTTTAAATCCCCAAATGTATCGTTTGCATAAAAAGTGACAGTTTTTCAGTGTATTAGCTATCTGTATTAAATGCACACCTTTCAGTTTTTACAGGTAATCTGGTAATAGCATACGGTTCACCCACTAGCAGTAGCAGTTGGATATGGTCATGGCACATGACATAACTTGTGACCAGGCAGAAACTGAGTGTGATGAATTTCAGGTCAGTTTATATGGAGGAAGTGTACCATCTATCGTGTTCTTTTTGTAGTTCTCAGTTGTCAAGTATACATGGACTGTAGTGACATATCAAGGGTGTTGTGAATTTCCAGGTCAGTCTACATACTAAGGAATGTAGTTGTTTATTATCTCAGGTATGTTTTCTGAATTTCCAGGATCAGGTGTACATACCGTTGTGATGGGACCAAACTTTAATACCCCGGTCAGTTTACATGTGGTGCATAGTGATATTTCCAGTACCCATATTTTAGGTATATTTTATTTAATACCCATTTCTTGGTTTTCGTAGGCCATCTGGTTGTAGACGTTTACCCAGTAGCAGTTGGATGTGGTCTTGTGTAACTTGGAACCATACAGGAACTCAGATCAAAAAGAGTGTCGTAAAATCAGGTCAGTTAACATACAGGGGAATTGTGTTTTTGCAATTCTCCCTCATCTGGACACCTATTATCCAGACACCTATTATCCAGACACCTCTATTATTCAGACACCTCTATTATCTAGGCACCTCCATTGTCTGCACAGCTTAAATCATCATGTGGCTTGTAGTTTATTGACCTTAACAAAGTTTGCAGTTGAAAGCTGTTTGATGGCTTGTTTATTCTACTAATGATAACTACTACTTGGTTGCTAGGTGATAATGTATTTTTACAGCTAGGGAAGTGACCATGAATGCTCTGTAGTGACTTCCATTCTGCACACTAAACTACACAGCACTAACTGATAGCAATAACATTACTTCGCTTTAGTACAGTTTAGGACATTTCTGATACAGTAGTATGTACCGGACTGCCTGGATAAGAGAGGTTCCATTGTACTCAGATTGTAGGTGCATTGTATTTGATACCTGCTTGTCACTCTGTAGTTAAGCCTTGAGGATCCACCAGCCTGGTATGTTAATTTTTTGTACATTGTCTTTTTACTTCAGTGCCTGCTTGTTGGGGGACTGCTCTCTTGTGTCGTCAGGTATCAAGCAAGTTCGTTTGGTGCTGGCGGTTAATGAAAGTGATTAGATCAAGGATTAGATCAACAGCGACACACACTGATTCACTGTGTTGATGCAATAGGTATTTTAGATGTATGTGTAAGCAGTGCCAATTCACCGAGACCCGTCAGGTGAAACTTCTAGTAGCTCAAAAAACCGGTATTATCTTGAAGCAGGATTGTTGACAAGGTGTACGGATCAAATACCAGATAACCGTGGCTTTGTTATCATTTGTGATCTCAGATGTTTCTGGATTATACTGTTGTGGTAGGACCAAAGTAATGTCAAGGTCAACAATGAAATTCATCTGGCCTGGTAAAATCTTAGCATTATTGTTTATGATCTCTTGATTTTCCAGGATGAGGCGTACAGCTGTGATGGGAATAAACTAATTCATAGGTTACATCACTATCGCATTTTATAGTCAGAATTTTATTGTTAATATCACAAACAATTAATGTGATGTATTTTGTTATGTAACATGTGTATTAAGTGAATTGCATGATGAAAGCTACAATGGGAGTGGTTAGGGTGGATAATGCTATGTAGCTAACAAGCTGGTTTGAGCTGTACCAGAAGCTTGACAAGCGAGTTGATAAGTCACAAAGGTTAAGCAAGTTTAACACACCATGTGTGGTGTGGCACAAGAATTATGCTTGAAACATCTCTAGTGACTGTACGTTCTTCACGCTTTCACACCTAAGACATCTGCCAATTATCAACACTTGCATGAGGCATGGCACTAAATGGAGTTTAAAAGAATTCTGCTTAAAACGCCATCCCTAGGGAACTTACGGTTCTGCACGCTTTCACAACTTGTTTATCAGACATTAGGGCTTGTGTCCACGTCGTGTCTTTAAAAGTTATTATAGGGATTAGAAATTTGATCGAAGAAAACACGTGCATGGACAAACCAGACTTAGATTGTTAGTGCTATACGGACTGTACAAACACGGCTATGTTGACTGGTATAACGTGACGGTAAGTGTAACATACGTAAGGTAGAGAAATAAAGTGAAATATGTGTAAATATGCCTATTTTTATACTTTAGCGAGGTCGCAAGACAATTACGACTCCTAAAGATTTATTTTACACGTAATGCAATACAAATCCATTGAGAGATGTTGCATAATTAAGGGCTAATGATGCAAAACTGTCCCTACACGTAAATAACTCACAGTAGTGGCCACGCGTCGTTTAATTGGGCGTGCGCTTCGTAGTTTCTTGGCTGCATGCCTCACTACTGTGAGTCTTGATATACAGTTTTTTTTTGTTAATCCCTTTCTTCACTAAGAAAGAGGCGTTCAAACATTTCATGGAATTTTTTTCCATAATATGCAAATATTTCATCCATTGTTTTCAATGGTTTATATTGGAAATTTAGGCTTGCACTATTGTGTTGGGTTTTCACAGATCCGGTCACATATTTGTATCGGTACAAATTTTACTATTGTGATTCAATATTACCACACAATAACATATTAAAATACTACTGCACTTGCACATGCGTAACTTAACTGTCAGCATACCTGTTGAAATGAGAGATGAAGCATTCCTACTCATCATATCCTTTACTACACAACGATATGAACTAGTTCCAAGTACATTACCATCTGCCACACCAGTGATTGTGAGTGTACTAGTCAGTATATCTCCACTAATAGTTGTAGTGATATTGAAGGAAAATCCTCTATTAGATGATGTAGATAGTGCTGAAATACCACCTCCCAATCTTATCTGCTGCCACATCACATCATCACTAGTAATGTTAGTACCATTCCTAACCACTACACAAGTAAACACTGCAACTCCCATTGATCCTCCAGTACACACTGTAATATTTCTTGGTTGTGTTTTTATTGTAGCTGTGTGTAATAAACACAAAAGTACATGATTCATAAATGGAGTACAAACCAAGCAGTACAGACACAACGATCAATGATTTGCTATCAGGCAATTACAGTGCATGTACATAGTACCTGCCAAAAATCAGTTTATAATATACTCATGATAATGTATTCTATACTGATGAAGAAAGCCAAATTTTCACTTTGATAACACAACATTAGTACAAACAAAATAACTTACTATTGTATTAGAAATACCATGCAGTTTTAATTATGACAATACGGTTGGATTGGATTCAGTAACTGGCAGGGGAGGAGCACAAACAGGCTAAGTTATAGGTTGTTGGGGTAACTTGGGCAGAACAGATCAAGACACACGGTAGTGTGTCGTGCGGCCCAAGGAGCCGGCGCGCCACACCCGTGAGTATATTGACAGGAAGAACGAAAACGTCATTTTCATACCTTTGTATCTCAGTGATCGCTTATCCGATTGGAACCACATTAGCTACACAGTTGCCCGCCAGCCA
The DNA here is from genome assembly GCF_963678975.1 of Dysidea avara. NCBI lineage: Eukaryota > Metazoa > Porifera > Demospongiae > Dictyoceratida > Dysideidae > Dysidea > Dysidea avara. Next base: position 28,231,616 of record NC_089272.1, read on the forward strand.
GGGGAGTCTACATTCCAAATTTGAAGGAAATCGCTCCAGCCATTTCCGAGATACGAGCTGCCAAAGTTTCGTTTTTTTTTCTTCGTTTTTTTTCTTTCTTCTTCGTCTATTCGCACACTTGCAAAAATTGCTATAACAAGCAAACGCGTACTCCGATCGCCATGAAATTTGGCACACAGAAAGGGGGTCCAATGGCGAATCCTACCATCAAATTTGGTACAAATCCGATGAATGGTTCAGGAGTTATGGCCGATTATTCGCGTAAAACAAGATCGATTTGTTGTCACGCCTACAGGGTAAACCGCTTCATGGAATGAGTTGAAAATTGCTATGTAGATGGAGTAACCATCGTAGGAGTGCCTTTTGGTGGTTTGAAAGGAATCAAGATAAAGACCATGGAGATATGATACAAAACCCAACCTGTGTCACAATTACGCGATCGATTTTTACGAATAAAAAAGTATTAGTTTTCACGCCTACTAGGCAAACCGCTTAGAGCAATGAGCTGAAAATCGGTGTATAGCTGGAATAATATTCATAGAAAGGTATTGCAGTAGTACAGAAGAATCGGATTACAAACCACTGAGTTATGATTCTAAAGCCAACTACGTGTAGCAAATGCGAGATCGAGATACTCTAATAGAACAGTCACCCTAATAGAGCATTCGGCAAATTTATTTACTCCATTATAGAATTTTATAACATCACAAATTATTCTGTAGGGAGTTCAGCTGCAAACAGTTAATCTTATAGACAGTGCAGCAAGAAGCAAGTCACCATGTGGAGAGTTAAGCAAATATATCACTATAGAGATTCAGAACATTACAAGTCACACTGAAGAAAATTCAGCTATAAACAAGTCATGCACCCTGTAGAGAATTCAACTACAATTAAGTCACTCTCTAGAAAATTCAGCTACACACAAGTCACTGTGGAGAGAGTTCAGCTACAAACAAATTACCCTGTACAGAGATCTGCTACAAATAAAACACTTTGCAGAGTGTTCAGCTACAACAAATCAACCTTTAGAACAATCAACAATGAACAAATCAACACAAATCTACCTGTAGAGAGATAAGCTAGAAACAAATCACCCTGTAGAGAGTTCAGCTACAAAAAATTCACCCTGTAGAGACATCAATTAGAAACTAGACACAATGTAAGGAGTTCAGCTACAAGCAATCACCCTGTAGAGAGTTCAGCTAAAACAAATCAACCTGCAGAGAGATCAGCTACAAACAAATCACCTTATAGAGGGTTCAGCTACAAACAAATTACCTTGTAGAGAGATCGGCTACAAACAAATCAACCTGCAGAGAGATCAATCAGCTACAAACAAATCACCTTATAGAGGGTTCAGCTACAAACAAATTACCTTGTAGAGAGATCGGCTACAAACAAATCAACCTGCAGAGAGATCAGCTACACACAAATCAACTTGTAGAGAGATCGGCTATAAAAAAATCACCCTGTAAAGACATCAGCTAGAAACTAGACACAATGTAAGGAGTTCAGCTACAAGCAATCACCCTGTAGAGAAAACAAATCAACCTGCAGAGAGATCAGCTAAAAACAAATCACCTTATAGAGAGTTCAGCTACAAACAAATTACCCTGTAGAGAGATCGGCTACAAGCAAATCAACCTGCAGAGAGATCAGATACAAACAAATCACCTTATAGAGAGTTCAGCTACAAAAAAATTACCCTGTAGAGAGATCAGCTAGAAACTAGACACAATGTAAGGAGTTCAGCTACAAGCAATTGCAAATCACCCTGTAGAGAGTTCAGCTAAAACAAATCAACCTGCAGAGAGATCAGCTACAAACAAATCACCTTATAGAGGGTTAAGCTACAAACAAATTACCTTGTAGAGAGATCAGCTACACACAAATCAACTTGTAGAGAGATCAGCTACAAACAAATCAACTTGTAGAGAGATTAGCTATAACAAAATCACCCTGTAGAGACATCAGCTAGAAACTAGACACAATGTAAGGAGTTAAGCTACAAGCAATCACCCTGTAGAGAGTTCAGCTAAAACAAATCAACCTGCAGAGAGATCAGCTACAAACAAATCACCTTATAGAGAGTTCAGCTACAAACAAATTACCCTGTAGAGAGATCAGCTAGAAACTAGACACAATGTAAGGAGTTCAGCTACAAGCAAATCACCCTGTTGAGAGTTCAGCTAAAACAAATCAACCTGCAGAGAGGTCAGCTACACACAAATCAACTTGTAGAGAGATCAGCTACAAACAAATCACCCTGTAGAGAGATCAGCTAGAAACTAGACACAATGTAAGGAGTTCAGCTACAAACAAACCAACCTGTAGAGCGATCAGCTAGAAACAAATCACCCTGAAGAGAGGTCAGCTACAAAAAATCATCTTGTAGAGAGATCAACTACAAACAAAACACTTTGCAGAGAGTTCAGCTACAAACAAATCAACCTTTAGAGTGATCAGCAACAAACAAATCAACCTGTAGAGAGATCATCTAGAAACAAATCAACCTGCAGAGTGATCAGCTACAAACAAATCAGCTTGTAGAGAGATCAGTTAGTAATACACACAAATCAACCTGTAGAGAGATAAGCTAGAAACAAATCACCATGTAGAGAGTTCAGCTAAAACAAATCAATCCGCAGAGAGATCAGCTACAAACAAATCACCTTATAGACAGTTCAGCTACAAACAAATTACACTGTAGAGAGATCGGCTACAAATTAATCAACCTGCAGAGAGATCAGCTACACACAAATCAACTTGTAGAGAGATCAGCTACAAACAAATCACCCTGTAGAGAGATCAGCTAGAAGAGGTCACCTTGGAGAGAGTTCAGCTACAAATAAATCCCCCTGTAGAGGGATCAGCTAGAAGAAGTCACCTTGTAGAGAGTTCAGCTACAAAGAAATCATCATGTAGAGAGTTCAGTTACAAACAAATCACCCTGTAGAGAGATCAGCTAGAAGAAGTTACCGTGTAGATAGTTCAGCTACAAACAATTCACCCTGTAGAAAGATCAGCTAGAAGAATTCCCCTTGTAGAGTGTTCAGTTACAAAGAAACCATCACGTAGAGAGTTCAGCCTCAAAAAAACCACCTTGTAGAGAATCCAACTACAACAAATCACCCTGTAGAGAAGAAGTTACCTTGTAGAGAATTCAGCTACAAAGAAACCACCATGTAGAGAGTTTAGCTACAAAAAATCACCTGTAGAGAGTTCAGCTAGAAACAAATCACCCCGTAGAGAGATCAGCTGGACGAAGTCACCTTGTAGAGGGTTCAGCTACAAAGAAACCATCATGTAGAGAGTTCAGCTGCAAACAAATCACCCTGTAGAGAATTCAGCTACAAAAATCACCCTGTAGAGAGTTCAGCTAGACGAAGTCACCTTATAGAGAGTTCAGCTACAAAGAAACCATCATGTAGAGAGTTCAGCTACAAAGAAAGCACCATGTAGAGAGTTTAGCTGCAAACAAATCACCCTGTAGATAGACCAGCTAGAAGAGGTCACCTTGTAGGGAGTTCAGCTACAAAGAAACCATCCTGTAGAGAGTTCAGCTGCAAACAAATCACCTTGTAAAGAGTTCAACTACAAAAAATCACCCTGTAGAGAGTTCAGCTAGACGAAGTCACCTTATATAGAGTTCATCTACAAAGAAACCATCATGTAGAGAGTTCAGCTACAAAGAAAGCACCATGTAGAGAGTTTAGCTGCAAACAAATCACCCTGTAAATAGACCAGCTAGAAGAGGTCACCTTGTAGAGAGTTCAGCTACAAAGAAACCATCCTGTATATAGTTCAGCTACATTTCAAGTCACCCAGTAGAGAGATCAGCTGCAAAAAAATATCCTGTGGGGAATAATGGGCATGTAATAAATATATGTATATAATGTGTATAATTACTAATAAAATCAAACATAATTGAAGTATTACAAATCTTCTTTAAGTTCTTTTCTTCTTCCTGTGGTAAAGAAAAAAACACATGGGTTAAAAAAGTCCCAAAGCCAGCCATAGGCTGGCTTTGCAGTATACAAATACAAAAAGAAGTGATATCTAATCAAAAACAGCCAAGCTGTAAAAAAAGGTGCGGCCCCCAAAAAGGCCATGGTGAAAAAAGATGTGAAATCCAAGGTGGCGGCCAAGAAATGGCTGTGATGGTATGTTAATGGTTACATTTTAATAATGACAATTTAGGTGAATTTTGTGCCACTTGGTCTTGGCACCAAATTCACCTGAATTGTCGTTATTAAAATGTAACCATTAACCTACCATCACAGCCATTTCTTGGCTGCCACCTTGGATTTCACATCTTTTTTCACCATGGCCTATTTGGGGGCCGCACCTTTTTTTACAGCTTGGCTGTTTTTGATTAGATTCTCTTGTTAGTATATTTTTGCAGCAGCAAACAATCATCTCTCAATAGTGTTTCACTGTTGTTTTTTTTAGGATTTTGGCCTTTGCACATGGTTAAATTTTAAAAACTGTTACAAAACTATTAATGTTTATGAAAATTATTCTTTGAGGAGCCTAATATGCACAAAAGTGCAGGGGTGAGTTTCACAGCTGGTTAGTTTTGGATTTAAGGTGAGTTTGTAATAAATGTGACCAGATCTGCGAAAACTCGACTCAATTGCACAAGCCTAAATTTACATTGAATACAATGGGTAAAATACTTACGAATTATTGGAAAAATCCCGTAAATTGTTTGAACGCTTCTTTTGTAGCAAAGGAAGGGACTATCAATAAATAAAAGCCTGGACACCATCTTATTCACCTACTCAAGAGGAGTTCAAAAATCTTTGTTTTGTTGCAGTAGACTAAATGATATGTGAGTTATGGTTGTTTGTTTATGTCACATCGAAGCAATCATACACGATCAATCTTCACTGATTTCATCTCTGCACAGTATGTAGTGAAGCAAAGTGATAAAAGGAAAAACTTACCTATAGTAATCAATTCCCCTATTCATGGCAAACACGATGGTGAAAGTTGCAACTCAGTACTGCATTGTGTTTGTAAGTTACAGCTGTTTTGTAAGCACCTGTAATTTACTTTCCCAATACTTCTTGTACAAATCGACCTTTTTGTTGTTGCTACTTTGTAGGGCTGTAACACTGAAAGTTATTAGCACATAAGGCTGAAACTTTGCCAGAGGGTACACTACTACACTTGGCTAAGTAGACTATAAACAGAAATTCAAAAAATTCGTGATTATGTCAGGTTTTCATAGATCTGGTCACAAATGATTGTACTACGTGACTGCTCAATTATATGTGATCAGATCTGTGAAAACCAGACACAATTATGAAATTTCTGTTCATTAAATTTTATAATCAACTTGACTAAATGCATATTGTAGCAAAGTTTCAGCCTAGTATGGCAATTCCTCCAGGAATTGCAGCCTTACTAAGTAGCAACATCAGAAAAATTGATTAGTACAACAAGTATAGGGAAAATAAACCACAGATACAGTTGTAACTTATGAACAAAATGACATAATTAACATAATCATAGAGTTGAACTTTGCACTATTATGTTCACCATAAATAGGGCTATTGATTGTTGGGTAAGTTTTTCTCATATCACCTTTTTTCACTACATACAAAGGCAAAATTTGCGAAGAAAGACTGTGTACTTTAACTTCAATGTGACCTAAACAAACGTCCATAACTTACTTGTCCTTGAGTATCCTCTTGAGTAGGCAAATAAGATGATATCCAGATTTTTATTTATTAGCCCCTCCCTTCGCTATGAAAAAGGCATTCAAAAATGTACGGATTTTATTTCAATAGTATTTTACTCATTGCTTTATACTGTAAATTTAGGTTTACATGATTGTGTCAGGTTTTCACTGATCTGGTCACAAATTTAATTTTGGATAACCCACCCACGTACAATAATCATGGATCAAAAAAACCACCTTGCTAAAAATGTGTGAAAAATTCTTCCTGCCAATATTACGTACTCACAAGTGCTGTATGCAGGCTTCTTCGGCCACACAACACACTACCATGTACCTTGATAACCATCAAAGAAGTCCTTGCATAGGTGTAGAAGAGTCAGAGTAAAAGCCGCTGAGTTATAATACAAAGTCCAACTACGTGTAGCAAGTGCACGATCGAGATACTCTAATAATACTGTCACTCTATTAGAGCATTCATCGTTAGTGAGTTACTCTACACTGTATTAGAGCGTTCAGCTACAAAACAAGGCAGTGTGTAGAGAGTTTGGCTACACAACAAGTCACACAGTAGAGAGTTCAGCTTCAAAAAGTCACCCTGTAGAGAGTTCAGCTACAACCAAGTCACCCTGTAGGCAGTTCAGTTACAAACAAGTGACCAATTCAGCTACAGAAAGTACACAGTAGAGAGTCCAGCTACAAACAAATCACCCTGCGAAGAGTTCAGCTGCACATTAATCACGCAGTGAAGGGGTTCAGCTACAAGTTACCCTGTAGAGAGTTTAGCTACATTGGAAGTCACTCTGTAAGAGAGTTCAGCTACAAACACTACGTTGTAGTTGTAGGGATTTCTGCTACAAGCCAGCCAACAAGTAGATGTAATAATACAGTACTATTTTAAAAATACATCAGGGGTGTATTTAATGGGTTTCTTGAGGTTTCGGAAACCCTTTTCGAAATTTGAACTTGTGGGCTTGCAGCAAGAAAACGCAACTATCATAGTTTGGAAGCACAAATGTACAGAAATATGGGAATAGAGCAGAGCCACGTACAATGCATGCATGTAATAGGAAACTTGCTCAAAAGGATTTTATGGAGAACAAGAGTGTGAATTTAAGGAAAAGTATTAGTAAAGATCGAGATATTCTAATAGAGCAGTCAGTTGTAATCCAATAGAGCAATCAAAAGTACTCTAATAGTACATTCATAACGGATTACAGGTATAATTTCAATCCTATTTTGGGCTTTTAACTGAGAATTTGGATATAGTTAGCTATTTGGATCACTACAACTGACCAGCAATATTTAAACCATAATTGATAGGACTTGATAGGAGCTTTAGCAACTATATATTGAAGATAGCATATCCCTAGATCATTAACTAGTAAATTTGAAGCATTTGATGTTTAATATCTGTCAGTGGCTGGGAGTTGCAATTGTGCCCCAGGCCCCTGTATCAATAACTCACTACTAAATCTGGAAACCACTTTTGAAAATTCCTGGATACTCCCCTGTACATCATTATACATAAGCAAATACGAAAGAATTCTGATCTTGATCTCTTCCTTCTTTCAGCAGTAAAGAAAAAAAGACAAGTAAAATAAGTTCTAAAGCTGGCCTGTGTGGCCAGCTTTGAAGTATACAAATACAAAAAGAATACAATTCCGGTGAATTTAGTTCTATACAAGTTCACCTGAATTGCCATCGTACAGCCTTTTCTTGGCTGCCACTTTGGATTTCACATCTTCTTTCACCCTGGCTTTTTGGGGCTGCACCTTTTTTCACAGCTTGGCTGTTTTGGTATAGGTGACCGGAATTGTGAAAAGGGGTCTTTCACACACATCCATTTTACCCCCCCTCTCGCTTAAAGGGGTATATACTGTACTAGTCTTGTTATGTAATCTAAATAAGTGACCGGATTTGCAAAAAGGGGTCATCCACACACATCCAATTCTATGAACTTGGAAAACCATAACTTAGTGTTGAGTAACATACGTATGAACCTAAAAATTTTTCCATCCAGTAAGCTATGTTGGTGCTCACTACTGACCAAATTGCAAGGCAATGCCCTTTTCCAACCTGAAATTATAAATCTTTTTTTTTTGGAAATTAAATTCAGGAGGATCAGCGGTGTAGAAAGCCAGAAGGTAATGGAGGGACAGGCATGGCCCCACGAAACACTCAAAATCATTCGTGTTTGCAAAAAAAGGCTAATGACCTATTGATGGGCTATTCAACATATGGTGTTGTATTATTCAGCTTACACAACTAGCTATGTAACTATTTCACTACTGATTGATATCAGTTATCACTTATCAATGGAGGTGTATTTGTTGAGCACAATTAAACATGCCACAAGTGTACTGCAACAAATTCGTCCACAATCTGGTAGAACTATAATAATTATTGTAAATATTTTAGTGTAAATACAATGTATCACAGTTACTTACATTACTACAGTAATGCTAGCCACAGCCTGTGCTGCTGTCCTAGTACACTGACAGTATGACATGTTCACTCACTTCAGTCAGCAAAACTCAAATGCCATGTACTGCATGAAATCCCAGTTCATGCTAGCAGAACTTTCAAGCCTGTGACGGATCCACCTGACAGACAAAGTTTTAAAAAAAAAATTAGACAGGCATGCTACTGCACTGCCATACAAATATCTAGTGTGATTGATCCGAGAAAATAAACATGGTAAGTTACATAACACTTTATCAACTTGTAGGCAGTAAGTTCGTAGCATCATCAGCCTGGTCTCCTTTGTCACTTGTCAGTTGTGACTCCTGCAAGTGGGTCACTTACCTTTTTAGGTTCGAGAAATGCTCTATCACATGAGTAGTTTAGGCTAAATATAGAAGTGTGTCTATAGTTTTAGATTCACGAATGAGTTGAATGTTGTGTGCGCATTCACTAGCAACCCCTGGTGATACCGCGTAGTAGCGCACATAATTTAGCCATTTGAATTGGGTGTCAGCTACTGGTAAGCTTGTGACGGAGGTAAAAAAAACTTAGTGTACGGGAGGTAATTGTCTGCCCTTGGCTATGCCTCTGAGGAGAATCAATAAACTGGCATGAATGCTTTAAGCAGAGGTAGGGCAAATGATGGATGCACTTTAATGGCCTCTAATAGTGAATTGCATATGCAATGATAAACTTACCAGTGACTCGATACACAATCTTTTAAGGATAAGAAAGTATTGCTAGAATCTTGAAGTAAGCCAACTAACACTTGGTCCAACAAACTTGTGTGCACGCAATAAGATTCTGTAAATTTGTTGTAAGACTTTTCTTTAGTATTAGTCAATTTACGTAATTTTGGGCCCATACTTATCACTATTTGCAACAGATATTTTCTTCATGGAAAACATTTTAGAAGTGCCTACATCAACACATTAAAAGGGTAATATGTGGAATTCAATTTGACTGTTGTGTTAAAGTGTATTGACCTTGCTATTTTGAGTTTGTCTTGTAATTGTACTCTGATTTCCTTTTAGACTTCCAAAAACTACTTCAACAAAGGCTCCTATATACATGCTGGTTTGTAAGTCATATCCAATCATGCACTCATGGAATTCTTATGACAGCCAATTGCACTGAAGCCACCACATTTTACTACAAACAAACACCTACGCAATAGTGGATATAATACGTAGGATGCAAAGCAATAAGTCCATGTTGCATGCACTGTAGCTGCAGCAGTTTACAAAAAGGCACATCTCAGGCTGAAGTAACATTGAACAGTGAAGAAATAAAATTACCCATAGTCGGGTTATGCTTGGAATTAGTTAGTTACCCAGCTAGTTAGTTAATTGGAAAATTCAGCTAAATAGGATTTATTAAATTCCACAGAAACTATTTGGGGTCACTATGAAGGCATTTTAGGGTTGGTTATGCCGAACATATACTATCAAACCATTATGAATAAAATGAGGCTGGTTTTTTGGGTGACATTTTTGGACAAGAAGTCCATATTTCCATCCAGGTTCAAAATCATTAAAAAGACTCTTTGTACACTTTTGGATAAAAGTATGAAATTTAGCGTGTGTATGACAAAAACTATTTTTTATAGGGTGCCACCTTATATTGGACAATAAAATGAAAAGGGGGGGAGGGGGGGGGGGGGGATGTAGAGGATAGAGATTGCTACAGATAACAACAAAAGGCAGACAACTGCTGCATACGTATATTTGCATGCAGGAAAGTTCCTACCAAACATACAACTCATTTACCAAGGCATCAAAAACCAAGTGTCACCCAAAAGGCATACTATTTCCTGCCGACTGGTACATTACTCATTGTGAGAATCACTGGGCCAACGGGTTGATGATAAATCCTTATATGCGACTGGATCTGCGAAAACCCAACACAATCACGCAAACCTAAATGTCCGGTAATACAATGAGTGAAATATTTGCCTAATATTACAAAAATCTGTGATTTTTTTCAACACCTATTTCTTAGTGAAATAAGGGACTAACACTAAAAAACTGGCTATCATCCTATTCACCTACTCAAGAGGAGTTCGAAAATTGTTGTTTTGTTGTACTAGACCCAAGGACACAAAAGTTATGGACATTTGTTTACATCACGTCAAAGCGATCGTATGCGATCAACCTTTCTTCACAAATTGTGTCCTTGTATGCAGTGAAGAAAGGTGTTAGAAGGACAAACTTACCAAGTAATCGATTTCCCTATTCATGGCAAACACGGTAAAGCAAACTTTAACTCTGTATGGCATTCTGTTCATTACAACCGTTTTAGTAATTTATTTTTTCCCTATAACAATACTTGCTGTACAAATTGATCTTTCTGTTGTTGCTACTTTGTATGGCTGTAACTCTTAAAGTTATTGACAAATGAGGCTGAAACTTTGTCAAAGGATACTCTCGGCTAAGTAGATTTAATAACCAGGGATTCAAAAATGTGTGATTGTGTCGGTTTTTCACAAATCCGATCACATATTGAGAATACGATAATTCCCTATGTTAAAAAGGAATGGGAATTGCTTGGTCTTGGCAATGACCACAATGCTTTGGTCCTCTTCAAGTGTACAGCTAAGGTGTTAAAGCTGCTTGAAGATAATCACATTCTCTATGTCACTGTGCCTAGTAACTGCACTGATCGCTTCAACCCATTAGACTTGTCGGTAAACAAGCCTGCTAAGGATCTTGTTAGGACAAAATTTCAGGAACGGTATGGGATGGAGATAGGCCAACAAATGGAAAAGATGTGACAGAAAAGGTAGACCCCCATGTGAGTAATATGAAGTCGATCATGGCACGCTAGACGATCAACTTGCATAACAAACTTTGTTGTATCATACCTGATCTCTCTACAGGGTGGCATGTTTGTCGCTGAACTCTCTACAGGGTGACTTTGTAGCTGAACACTTTACTGGCTGTCAGTGTTGGGAGTAACGCGTTACGTAATATTATTACTTTTGTGGTAACTAAGTAATATAACGAAATATGCTATAAAAACAGGTAATATAACTCAAGTTACTTTACTGACAAGTGTAACGCGTTACCTAAGTAATATAGTTACTGTAACGAATCTAATATTATGTAATATTATTACTATAAGTAAGAAGTTATTAATCTCGTTAGTAATCCACTGAGTAACGCCTAGCCACAATGAAGTAATGAAGCCTACTGAATGAAGCTTATTCACCAGCTTCTAACTTATAACCAAGATTTGCACATTGTCTAACAATGCAATCATGTCACGTGATAAGGTGGTAGTTTCACACGTGACAGCTTAAGGCTGTGGACACAAAGTAATATGATATGTAATATTATTATAGTCACTTTATTTTAAGAGTAATATGTAACTGTAACTAAATTTTAGCTGCTGAACTCTCTACAAGTGATGTGTTTCTAGGTGATCTCTTTACAGGGTGACTTGTGTGTAGCTAAACTCTCCACACATGGAGACTTGATTGTAGTTAAACTCTCTACACAGGGTACTGTAACTTGTTTGTAGTTTAACTATCTACTAGTTATATGTAGTTGAACTCTTAGCAGGGTGACTGTTTGTAGCTGAACTCTCCACAGGGTGATTTGTTTGTACTGTAGCTGAACTCTCTACTGGGTGACTTATTTGTTGAACTACTCTCCACTGGGTGACTTGTATGTTGCTAAACTCTCTATAGGGTGACTTGTTGCATAACTGAATGTTCTAATAAAGTAACTTACTAACAGTGCCGAATGCCCTAATAGGGTGACTGTATTATTAGAGTATCTCTATTGCACACTTAGTTGGATTTTGTGTTACAACTCAGTTTCTTCTACTCCTATACTACTGCAAGGTATTTCTGTGATGATTATTCCATCTACAATCTGGTTGTCAGCTTACTCTGCTACGTAAGTGTTTTTCCTGGTAGGCTTGAAAACTAATGAATTTTATTCACAAAACTCGATCGCGTAACTGTGACACAGGTTGTGTTTTATGTCATATTTTAATGGTCTTTATCTCAATTCCTTTCAAGTAACAAAAACTCCTACAATAGTTACTCCATTCACATAGCAATTTTCAATTCATTCCTTCAAGGGATTTCCCTGTGGGTTTGATATTATTTTAAGCAGGTCATAACTCTGTGATTATGTTCATCAAATTTCCACAAAACTTGATACTGAGATCAAGACACACGGTAGTGTGTCGTGCGGCCCAAGAAGCCGGCGCACCACACCGTGAGTACATTGACAGGAAGAAAGAAACTGTCATTTTCACACCTTTGTATTTCGGTGATCCCTTATCCGATTGGAACCAAATTTGCTACACAGTTTCCCGCCAGCCAGGGAAGTCTACATTCCAAATGTGAAGGAAATCGCTCCAGCCATTTCCAAGATACGAGCTGCCAAAGTTTCAATTTGTTTTCTTTGTGTTTTTTTTTCTTCATGTATTCGCACACTTGCAACAATTGCTATAAAATGCAAACGCGTACTCTGATCGCCTTGAAATGTGGCACACAGAAGGGGAGTCCAAAGGTGAATCATAGCATCAAATTTTGCAAATCTGATGAATGGTTCAGGAGTTATGACCGATTATTCACGTAAAACAAAATCGATTTGTTGTCACGCCTACAGGGTAAACCGCTTCATGGAATGAGTTGAAAATTGCTATGTAGATGGAGTAACCATTGTAGGATTGCCTTTTGGTGGTTTGAAAGAAATGGAGATAAAGACCATGGAGATATGACACAAAACCCAACCTGTGTCACAATTACACGATCGATTTTTATGAATAAAAAAGTATTAGTTTTCACGTCTACTAGGAAAACCGCTTAGAGCAATGAGCTGTAAAAAGGTGTATAGCTGGAATAATCTTCATAGAAAATCCTTGCAGTAGTACAGAAGAATCGGATTACAAACCACTGAGTTATGATTCTAAAGCCAACTCCGTGTAGCAAATGCGAGATCGAGATACTCTAATAGAACAGTCACCCTAATAGAGAATTCGGCTAATTTATTTACTCCATTATAGAATTGTATTACATTACAAGTTATTCTATAGGGAGTTCAGCTGCAAACAGTTAATCTTATAGACAGTTCAGCAAGTAAAGAGTCACCCTGCATGTGGAGAGTTAAGCAAATAAATCACTGTAGAGATTCATAAAATTACAAGTCACACTGAAGAGAGTTCAGCTATAAACAAGTCATGCACCCTGTAGAGAATTCAGCTACAATTAAGTCACTCTCTAGAGAATTCAGCTACACACAAGTCACTGTGGAGAGAGTTCAGCTACAAACAAATTACCCTGTAGAGAGATCAGCTACAAATAAAACACTTTGCAGAGAGTTCAGCTACAAAAAAATCAACAATCAACAACAAACAAATCAACTTGTAGAGAGATCAGATCAACTTGCATAGAGATCAGCTACAAACAAATCAGCTTGTAGAGAGATCAATTACACACAAATCAACCTGTAGAGAGATAAGCTAGAAACAAATCACCCTGTAGAGACATCAGCTAGAAACTAGACACAATGTAAGGAGTTCAGCTACAAGCAATCACCCTGTAGAGAGTTCAGCTAAAACAAATCAACCTGCAGAGAGATCAGCTACAAACAAATCACCTTATAGAGAGTTCAGCTACAAACAAATTACCCTGTAGAGAGATAAGCTAGAAAAAAATCACCCTGTAGAGAGTTCAGCTACAAACAAAACACTTTGCAGAGAGTTCAGCTACAAACAAATCACCTTATAGAGAGTTCAGCTACAAACAAATCAACCTGTAGAGAGATAGGCTAGAAAAAAATCACCCTGTAGAGAGTTCAGCTACAAACAAAACACTTTGCAGAGATTTCAGCTACAAAAAAATCAACAATCAACAACAAACAAATCAACTTGTAGAGAGATCAGATCAACTTGCATAGAGATCAGCTACAAACAAATCAGCTTGTAGAGAGATCAATTACACACAAATCAACCTGTAGAGAGATAAGCTAGAAACAAATCACCCTGTAGAGACATCAGCTAGAAACTAGACACAATGTAAGGAGTTCAGCTACAAGCAATCACCCTGTAGAGAGTTCAGCTAAAACAAATCAACCTGCAGAGAGATCAGCTACAAACAAATCACCTTATAGAGAGTTCAGCTACAAACAAATTACCCTGTAGAGAGATCAGCTACAAACACATCAACCTGCAGAGAGATCAGCTACACACAAATCAACTTGTATAGAGATATCATCTACAAACAAATCACCCTGTAGAGAGATCAGCTAGAAACTAGACACAATGTAAGGAGTTCAGCTACAAGTAAATCACCCTGTAGATAGTTCAGCTAAAACACATCAACCTGCACAGAGATCAGCTACAAACAAATCACCTTATAGATAGTTCAGCTACAAACAAATTACCCTGTAGAGAGATCGGCTACAAATAAATCAACCTGCAGAGAGATCAACTACACACAAATTAACTTGTAGAGATATCAGCTACAAACAAATCACCCTGTAGAGAGATCAGCTAGAAACTAGACACAATATAAGGAGTTCAGCTACAAACAAATCACCATGTAGAGAGGTCAGCTGGAAGAAGAGCTATAGTTCAGCTGCAAACAATTCACCCTGTAGAGAGATCAGCTAGAAGAAGTCACCTTGTAGAGTGTTAAGTTACAAAGAAACCACCATGCAGAGAGTTCTGTAATAAATATATGTATTATAACTTGTACATATACTGATAAATTCAGAAATATTTAAAGTATTTAACATCTGCTTCATCTTTTCTTCTTCCTGTGGTAAAGAAAAAATGATAGGCTAAAAAAGCCACAAAGCCAGCCTTGGGGTATACAAATACAAAAAGAAGTAAAATCTAATCCAAAACAGCCAAGCTGTAAAAAAAGTGTGCGGCCCCAAAAAAGGCCATGGTGAAAAAGATGTGAAATCCAAGATGGCGGCCAAGAAATGGCTGTGATGGTACGTAGGTTAATGGTAAAAATTTTAATAACGACAATTCAGGAGAATTTTGTGCCAAGATGAAGTGGCACCAAATTCACCTGAATTGTCGTTATTAAAATTTTTACCATTAACCTACGTACCATCACAGCCATTTCTTGGATGCCATCTTAGATTTCACATCTTTTTCACCATGGCCTTTTTGAGGGCAGCACACTTTTTTTACAGCTTGGCTGTTTTTGATTAGATTCACTATAACAAGCCCTTTACGTGTGTCATATTTCAGCTTGATTGGAGTGTACGTTTGTGTTTTATGGTGAAATTTGCAAAGTATAAGAGATTATGATTGCTCGTATCTCAGAAATGGCTGGGGAGATTTTCGTGTGTAGACTTCCCTGTCTGGCAGGCACTTCTGTAGCAACGTTGGTTCTAATTGGATGAGGGAGCACAGAACTATGTAAAAATCACATTGTCATTCTTCCCATCAATATACGTATTCACAGTGTGGCACACTAGCTCCTTGGGCTGCACAACACACTACAGTGTATTTTGATGTACATTACAGAGAATCACATGTAATATAAAAACTGTTCAAATTGGAATCATTTATAACTGCTCAATACAATTGGATGACGAAATCCATTAATGACAAACAGGTCGCCCTGTAGAGAGTTCAGCTACAAACAAATCACCCTGTAGAGAGTTCCACTACAAACAAGTTTCTCTGTAGACAGTTCAGCTGACAAGCTAGTCATCTGGTAGAGAATTCAGCTACAATCAAGCCACTCTGTAGAGAAATCAGCTAGAAAGAAGTCAGATTTCAGCTACATACGTAGGTGAACTCTGACTAATAATAATAATATTATAATGGCCTAATGGTAATGCTCTCCCACCCGCATCATAATATTCAGAAAGACTGGATGAGAAACTAATAATCACCAAATAGGGACCTTAAGGTCAATGATATCATGTGAAAAGTAACCACTCTTTAGGCTGTTCAGGCCATCCTGTAGAAAATTTGGCTACAAATAAGTAATCCTGTAACAAATAAGTCACCCAGTAGAGTTTAGCTACAAAAACGTCACACTGTAAGGGAACTCAGCAGCTATATATATGTAAGTCACCTGTAGAGAGAACAAGACACCTAGTAGAGAATTCAGCTAAAAACAAATCATGCTGTGGAGAATTAAGCTCACCCTGTAGAGAGTTTAGTTACAAACAAGTCACCCAGTACAGAAATCAGCTACAAAAATGTCACAGTGTTAGTTACAAAGTTAATAATTTACTGTGCGAAGAGTCAAGCTATAGTACAAAAACGTCACCCTGTAGTGAGTTCAGCTACAAGCTACATATAGAATTCAGCTGTAAACAAGCCACCTTGTAGAGAAATCAGCAAGAAAGAAGTCACCTGTAGAATTCAGCTACAAACAAGTCATTACGTAAAGAGTACAAATTACAATGTGGATAGATCAGCTATAAACAAGTCACTCTAACAAACCCCATAGAGAGTTCAACTACATAAGTAGTCAACATCTAGATTTCTGGTACAAATAAGTCACCCTGTGGAGACCTCAGCTAAAAACAAATCATTGTATGGAGAGTTCAGCTACAAACAAACCATCTTATAAAATGATCAGCTAGAACCCACCCTGTCAGCTAAAAACAAGTCACCTCTGTAGATAGTTCGGCTACAGTACAAATAAATCACACTGTGGAGTGTTAAGCTAAAAGAAACAAGCCATCCTGTAGAGAGATCAGCTGGAAACAAGTCACCTGCAGAGAGCTCAGCTACGAACAAGTTACTCGGTAGAGAGTTCAGCTAGAAACAAGTTACCATGTAGAGAGATCGGCTAGAAACAAGTCAACTGCAGAGAGTTCAGCTACAAGCAAATCACCCTGTAGAGAAATAAGTCACTCACTAGAGCATTCAGCTACAAAAAAAAGTCATTCTCTATAGAGTTCAGCTATAAACAAATTATCTTGTGGAAAGTTCAATTACAAGTCACCCAGTAGAGAATTTAGTTACCAACAAGTAACCTGTAGAGAGTTCAGCACACACAAAGTACCCAGTGGAGAGTTCAGCTACAAAAATATCACTCTGTGGAGTGTTAAGCTACAACAAGTCACCTGTAGGAGAGAGAACATGTGATAACTTTTATACAGCATTGCATTATTATAAAAATATCCAATGTATTCAGCTACTCTTGATGTCTTCCTCCTTTCTGCAGTAAAGAAAAAGACAAGCAAAAGAAACTCCAAAGCTGGCCACAGACTGGCTTTGGCATATAAAAATACAAAAAGAAGTGATATCTGTGATATTGTACACTTTGAACTATATAGAGACAATAACCTTCAAGTACGTATGTAGACTAATGTTCATGAATAAAAATAGCTACTTTTAGTTACCTGTACTTGATACTTACGTTGGTATTTCTAGAACATTCTCTTAGTGTGACTATATAAGTGTGCTGTGTGTAATACTTTTGGAGTGTGAATTAGAGTGAATTAGCTATAAGCTTATTGATTGAAGTGAACATACTGTAGCTTTAGTAAATTAGCTACTATTAAGATATCACATACTGGTGATGAGGATATACTCATGTTGTGGATACTCATTTTGGGAAGCTGCAAGAATTTCGACCTGAATCAGGCTCTATAAGTCATACTTGCAAAGAGTAACTTTACACTTTGAGGCCAATGAGATTGATGCTAAGAAGCAAGTTGCAGTGTTACTTAGTTCAATTGGTGCTCCTATTTACATTCTTTTAAGTGATTTACTTACTCCAGCTTCACAAGGTGAAAATCACTTGAAGCTATTTCAAAAGCTCTACTTGATCACTTTGAACTGAAACGCTCCATAATTACCAAAAGATTTCATTTCCATAAACGTGATCAGACAGTTTCTGATCCAATTGCACAGTATGATGCAGCCTTTAGGAAACTTGCTACCCATTGCGAATTCAAAGGGATGGTGTAAAACACTAACTGTGGACTATGGACTGGACTATGGACTGGATTATTTGGCAACCCTTGTTGTTTATTCATGTCCTTGTGTTGTTTGGAACTTACACATAACCTCACTATACAGTATAAAAGTCATGAGTCATGATGATTTTTTGTTGTTGAAAGTGCAAACGCAGCATATTGGGTGACAGTAGTGGTAATCATTTCCTGATGATGATGAACTGGCCACTAATTAATTTGACTATAGCAGGGGCGGATCCAGAGTCTGGAAAGAGGGGGGGCACCTTGCTGAAAAAAAGTTGAAGAGCATAAAAAAAAAAAGGTCACAACAATAATAGCTAGTTATCCTTTACCAAATATATTATATCACCTATGTTATGTAAAATAAAATCCTATCCTAAGTAAGCTACACTTCCCCATGGACACTGTGACTGCTTTATTAGAGTGATTGGTGACTGACTGCTCTATTAGAGTATCTCGATCTTATATACATTTTTTTAAGGGGGGGGGGGGGGGGGGCACGTGCCCCCTGTGCCCCCCCTGGATCCGCCCCTGTATAGGAACACACACATGTTCCCTTTGCAATCAAAGATGCTATCAGCCAAAACCTTGACCGGCTGGAAAAGCAAGGGATTATCTCTAAGGTTACTCATAACCAGTGGGCCACACCAACTGTCTCAGTCCCGAAGAAAGATGGGAAGTTTTGTATTTGTGGAGATTACAAAGTGACTGTCAACCAAGCTTTGTCAGTTTTAATGAAGAATATCCACTACAAACTACTGAAGAGCTGTTTACTACCTTATCAGCAGAGAAAAAAGCTAGACTCATCCCTAGCCTACTTACAATTACTAATTGAAGATACTTCAAAGCCCTACTTGACAATTAACACTCATCAAGGTCTGTATGCCTACAACCAATTGTCTTGTGTGATTTCCTACTTAAGTCTATTGAGTACATGTACTTAGGACATTTGATAACTAAGGATGGTATTCAACCTATCCCTTCCAAGGTAGAGGCCATTGTAAAAGCCCCACCTTCTACCAATGTGCAACAACTTAGATCATTTTTGGGCTTGATAAACTATTTTGGAAAACTTATTGCAAATTTGCTAACACTTTTACACCCTTTGAACTCTCTTTTATAATCAAACAAGAAATAGTGTTGGTCAACTGAGTGTTCCAAAGCCCTTCAGAATGCCAAGAATCAGCTAACCTCAGCTTGCCTACTTACTCATTACAACACCAATTTGCAAATTATCCTAGCAGCTGACACCTCTGCATATGGAGCGGGGGTGGTCATCTCTCATATTTTCGAGTGTCTATTAGCTTTTGCTTCCCATACATTAACAAGTGCAGAAAAGAACTATGCACAGCTAGAAAAGGAAGCTCTGGAACTAATCTTTGGTGTTAAATAATTTCACCATTAATGCGTAATTTCATTCTCATAACTGACCACAAACCATTAGTTACAATCATGGGAACAAAGAAGGGCACACACTCTCTAACAGCTGCACGTTTACAAAGATGGGCAATTTTTGCTGTCAGCATATGACTATAATATCCAATACAAGTCCACATGGTAATACTGATGATCTGTCAAGTTACCATTACATTCAACACTCCCAGACTTATATGATCAATATGAAACCACTTTTAATATGTATTGCACATGTACAAGCATTCCCTGTAACTTTTGGAGGCATTCAGAAAGCTACTAGACGTGACACCATACTTGGAAAAGTCTACCATTATGTACGAGAGGGATGGCCTACCAGGGTACCAGAGGAACTTCAACTTTAAAAACACCATGAGAATGAGCTTGGTGCTCAGAATGGCTTTGTGATGTGGGGTATGTGTGTGATTGTTCCACAGACACTTCATTGACAAGTATTGAAATCTCTTCATGCCAACCACCCTGGAATCACAAGAATAAAGGAAATTGCACGAAGCTATTTTTGGTGGATTGGACTAGACAAAGCAATTAAAGATTGAGAAAATCTTGTCAAGCTAACCAAGCCTACACCCTTGGATATGGCCTGACACGCACCCCATGGAATCATATTCATGTTGACTTTACAGGGCCATACTTGGGTCACACGTTTTTCATTGTTGTAGATGTACACTCAAAGTGGCCAGAAGTAGAAATGATGTCAACTACTACCTCTGAGAAGGCAACTGAAGTCCTAAGGTCACTGTTTGCTCATCATGGATTGTCAGAACAATTAGTATCGAACAATGGTCCTCAATTTACCTCTGCAGAATTCAAACAATTTCTAGAAAGCAAACGTATTAAACACATCCTGTTTGAGTATTATGTAACTACTCATGTCACCACTAATGCTGCTCCTTGTGAACTGTTCCTAAAATGAAAACTGAGAACATGTTTTGACTTAATGATGCCAAACACGTAGAATCACGCCAGGTATCCACTTGTGTGGTCATTGTATTCTCTGACAAAACAGTAGTGCCTGGAAACATGGGTTGTGATTTGGAATGTTTGTCATGATGTTACTTTTGATCTGCTGGTTTAGATGTCACTTGTTGTTTAGTGTTGCAATTAATAATGGCAGAACTGTGAAACATCACATACTGTAGACCAACTACATCATAGAATAGTCACTACAAAGGCTATAGCCACCCTTGATACACCTCATCTGACACTACTGACATTGACACTAATCCTTATTTATCACCAGAGGATACCACTGTCTCTGAAACTACCACTGAAAAACATACAGAACCCCCTGAAAGACATCATCTGTTATGACAACGCGGACTTCCAGACCGTCTAACACATAACTTTGATGGACAATGTTACTCTTAACACAGGAAGGAGATGTGGTATTGTAGACATTGAAGCATATAGAGACAATAATCTTTTAAGTATGAAGACTAATGTTCATGAATAAAATTAGTTATTTATAGTTACTTGTACTTGATGCTTATATTAGTAACTTTTAATTTCCTTGGTAGTTCTAGAACATTCTCTTAGTGTGACTATATAAATGTGTGCTGTGTGTAATTAGGTATAAGCTATTGATCGATGTGAACTAAGCTTTAGTAAATTAGCTACTACTAAAATATCACAATATCTATACAAAAACAGCAAGAGGGTGTGGCCCCCTCAAAGCTGGAGGTGACTAAAATGTGGAATGGACTCACAAATGGACTGGCTCAAACAAGCCTAAAATATGGTTTTACCAGTATAGCTCATAGCATAGCATCTAAAAAACAATACTACGCACAACAAAGATCTTACAAAAGCTTTGAACATGATTTTAAAGCACCAACAAGCCCTGCACTTAAAACTGCGGTTTAATAAACTCAGGCAATAGCAGCCACGGGCAAAATTACCACCACCAATACCATAAACACAGCTGAATTATAATTATGTAACATAGCACAAATTTATTGCTATAGTCAGCCTTACTCCTTACTAGCCAATGAAGTACAACATGGTGTGACTTCATTCCATCACCTGTTACACTGAGAAGTAGCAGTGAAACTAATTGCAGCAATTAGTCTGAACACAAATCTGTTAGTAACAAGCTTGTTTACAGCATTTTACAGTCATATCACAATGAATGTTCAGCACAAAATGAATGAAGTTCAAGAGCAGTTTTAAGCACAGTGCTTATTATCGGCTTAAGAAGCTTTAAGACAACGTTCAAAGGTTTATTTACTGTCACTACATTGTCTGATATTGTTTTGGAGTGGGAAACTATGATAAATAGACATTTGGAGTAGGTTGTTCCCAGTTCATTTGCAAGTCTGTTTCCCATTCCGTTTCACATTTTAGTAATTTTCCCAAAATCCAGGGTGATAAAGATGTGAAATCAAAAGTGGTAGCCAAGAAATGACTGTGGAGGTATGCTAATGGCAAAATTTTAATAAAAACAATTCAGGTGAATTTGGTGCCGAATTCTAGTGAAAGTTGGAGAAGGCAACACAATTAATTCACCTGAATTGTCATCATTAAAAATTTTCTCATTAACCTACCATCACAGTCATTTCTTGGCTGCCACCTTGGATTTCACATCTTCATTCACCCTGGATTTTTGGGGCCACACCCTTTTATCACAGCTTGGCTGTTTTTGTATATTTATATATTATAAACTGATATCAGTGACACAAAGGGTGCTCCAGGTGTTCCATGAAACTCCTTTTTTATGAAGTAATACAATGTTTTGATTGAAGATAATCATTACAGTTAATGTATTTTTGCAAAAACCCATTGTTGTTATCTATGTACGTACCTTCATGTCACCTCACACTTCCACATAATATTATGTTGTCAATCTTTTACAAGTGTTATAAATATCACATTAGCCACAAAATGGTAAGGTGAGAACAGAAGGAATAGATATTGAATACTGACCATTGAATTTGTGTAAAATTTACTCTACCTGTTAGAAGATTGAGGGAAGCTTCCCTACTCATCACATCACCATCATTTAGACGAAGTACAAACTGATACAGACCAGCATGTTGTGTATTCACATTTTTGATTGTCAATGTGCTGATCAGCAGATCACCTTCTCCAAAATCATTCTTGACCATGTAAGGATCTGTGCTTACACGTGTTATAGCATTTCCCATGTTGTCCCACTTTATATCATCAGTGTTTGCATTTTGATCTCCTAGATCCACTACACAAGTAAACACTGCTGTTCCTCCAGATGGTACTGCAACATCACTTGGTTGTGTAGTTATAGTAACTGTGTAATAAGGTTAAATGATATGATTGTTAATGCACTTAATGTAAGTATATATGCGACCCACTGAGCAAAACCTGGCCATTTTCACATATTCCTCGGATTCCATGTTATTACTTCACTGTTATCTATAGTAACAAAGGAGCGAACAACCAAAATTTCAGCCTTTCTGATGAACAGTCTTGGAGTTATACTGTTGGAACAGGAATAACTCGATTTATACTGCAAAAATACAGTAAATAAAATACAGGCACTAATTTACTCTATCATAACTCACAGTTGAATCAAGCTACAAATACAGGTTTTGGCTCAGTCTATTTGCCATGAACTGGCACATCGACCAATATACGTAAATAATATAGTGTTTTCTCTGTACATCTTTGTGTGGACATGAGAAGGCCATTTCAACAATTAAATGATGATGGTTAACCTTATTTCTACCACATCATAAATAAGCACCCAGAACTCACATAATGAACACAAAACAAAGATTTTCTTACTTCCAATGAATAGGAGAATCTGGTGGCACATAGATTTTATTAATTTGGTACCAAAGTTATCGAAACATACGTAAAATTGTATGTAGCACATATATTTTTACCAAGTTAAGAGTTTTGACGGTTCAGAAATAGGCTGGTTTTTGCTCAATGGGTCACATATAGTCTAAACCATAGCAGTCCAACTGAAATATGCAAGGCCAACAACAATAGTAGCATTAAATAACAAAAGATGCAAAATTAAAGGAAATGGTTGTTATTACAAATATAGCAGGCCATAAGTAAAATTTCACATAGAAGTATAGTGTTCCACTGATACAGCTAAATACCTAATGAAAATAATAATAACAAGCTATGTAATTATGTATTTTATTGCATTAATTTTGCTTGCAAGAAGTTGATGCCACTTACACTGATGTATTATAACAAAATACACACCATTCAAGTACTGTAAGTGTGATTGTTTTATACATTAGGATATAGTGACTGATTTAGAGTGTCTCAATCTTTTCAAGCAAATGTGATAAGTTGCTGCTACTCAATATTTAGTAAAGCACACTCTATGGTAGAATCATGATCAACTCTAATTCCAGCTTAATTTGTTATGCCATACTGAAGTTAGAAGAATAACACTTATGATGATAAGTGTGCATGATGATAGTCAGAGTTATAATTAATAAAGTAATGTAACAAAAATACTCCTAAAAATATGGCTGCAAAAAGGGCATGCACAAGAAAGTGAAAGCAAAAAGCAGATATATGGAGCTGTCAAGATGAATGTATATAGCAGTGACTTGTTCAGTCTTGCTGCATCTATAATTAATCCCTTTATTGGCTGCACCAGCCGTATAGTTGTCAGTTACGTTTACTTTTTGGATGCACCCTTTTTACCAGGGGCGGATCCAGACTTTTAGAAAGGAGAATCAAATGAAATGACACTACATGTACAGGAAAGGTACAATAGCATGCCAACTTAGGAGGGTCTGGGGGCATTCCCCCCCAGGAAAGTTTTGAAAACTAGATCCTCTGGGATGGAATCTGAGAATTTCAGAATACAAATTGTATTAGATTTGACTGCTCAATTATGTAACTCGATCTTGATACCTCAATTTTGATGTTTCATATTATATAGTGTACTATTGTTGATGGGCCAGGGTTTCTATCTATCCTACTCCTGAACTATTTGGAGGTTGTTCTTATGGAAGTAGTCAGAGCATCTGCAATGTCTTCTCAACCTGTAATTGATTATTAATATAAGCGGTTGATGTCATAGCACTCTATAAAAATTTTGATGGCTATTCTCGAATTTAGACTTTCTGTGATGCATTCGATACAATTAAAGGAAGGAATAAATTATAGTTAGGGTGAGACAATGCATACTGTACAAATCTAGGGGGTTGGGGGAAATATATAAAGTTTGATTCCCTAAAGTAAAGTTAGCTGTTTATTACTGTATTCTTGACTGTTGCATTAGAGTGAATGTTCTATTGTGGTGACTGCTCTATCATCGTATTTTGATCTTTTGCCTGAAAAGTTTCTGATTCTGGGGCCTTAGAACCCCTCACAAAGATGAACTTCTACAGATATCTTTTGTTTTGCTGAACTCTCTACAGGATAACTTGATATATACATCAGTAGCGTAAGTCGCCATTTATCGAACACATTTCAATAATCGCTTAGACTTCCTCACCACAACAACACACAGACTTCTGGTTTGGACTATTCAACAGAGCAGCCTTTGGTCTCTCTGGATACCAAGATGCAAGTATATCACACCAACACATTGCGAGTTATGCGCGAAACAGCAGAGCCTATCATTTACCACTAGCTATCATTTACCACTCCTCAAACACCGGTACGTATTACCGAACAGCCGTACTTTACTCAATGACCAATTTTCAAACAGTTCACACATTCCAATGAATAACATACTAGGGAACTACCCTGTCCCTTTGAGATTTCTATGGGATATCCAACTACCGGATAACAATCTGTAACATAAATTTTACGGAAATTGAATACGCCGTTCACGAGTTATTCAAGTTACACTGAAACCATAGTTGGTATAGGCGCTACCATTTTGCTTATACCTTGAGGCCTGCCAGTTCGATTTACTTACAACTTGGTACGCAGGGAGAACAAAGACTCCTCTATTGAATGGTCCAAACTGAAAGTACATGCATTGTTGTAGTAAGAAGTCATAGATGTTTGTTAAAAGAATTGTAATTTTGCTCACTTCATGCCACCGCACATCCACTAGAGCCTCTGGAGCCCTTTACCAATAGAAACCACTGAAGAAAACTGTTGTAAATGTTGTATTGGTGGTCCATACAGCTCTATAAGTCTTTAGTTAGCGTTTATTGGTTTTAGTATGTTGAGTAGCTCGCCTAGTGTGTTAAGATCGATAATACGTACCATTCAATAATAGGCGACTTACACTAACTGACTTCTCTACAGAATGATTTGTTTGAAATTAACTCTTTCCAGAGTGACTTATAACATGCTGAACTCTCTAGATGGCTGTTAAATGCACATTTGTTATACATAGTTGGTTTTTGCATTATAACTCAATGGTTTTGAATCCAATGCATCTAAGCCACCTTTGTATAATGGTTACTTTATTTATGTACCAATTTTTGACTCATTCTGGTAAGCAGTTTGCTTCGTAGGTATGGCAAGTATTCCTTTTATTAATTAGCAAAAATCAATCATGTAATTGTAGCCCACTGTTGTATCTTCATGATCTTCAATCTGATCCCTTCCAAACTACACAAGGTTTGACATTCAATAGTGAACCTACCCACATACTGATTTTCAGCTTCTTCACATAAGCACTTTACCCTGTGAGAGTACAACAATTTTCCTGAATAATCATTAGTAACTCTGCAATTGATTATCGTGATTAAACCAAACTTGGTACAAAATTTTGCC
This sequence comes from Dysidea avara, assembly GCF_963678975.1. Classification (NCBI taxonomy): domain Eukaryota; kingdom Metazoa; phylum Porifera; class Demospongiae; order Dictyoceratida; family Dysideidae; genus Dysidea; species Dysidea avara. The sequence continues at coordinate 28,257,812 of NC_089272.1, forward strand.
TTTAAACTCCACTTATGCACTCCAAACTTCAAGGCAATCAAATACCGTAGACTCTGGTTATTAGGCGCATACGGTTATTAAGCGCATATTGCCTGGTAAACGCATATGATAGACTTGTGCTAGACACCTGTTTGTTAAGCGCATATGGTTGAAATCGCCTCTGCAACCTCATACTATATAGAATTGCAGCACGAATCAGACATGTCACAGCACACTCAATGCCTCAAGTTGCCAGGCGCCCGTGTCTAGCAGATACTGCCATCTGTAATAACAATGGCTGTAGCTACTTCTAAGGATTTCCATTTCCACGACTAAAAGCAAACTATTAACTGGTGTTCAAATCGTTTGAAAATTATAGTGGGCACAACTAAATTCCCTCCTAACAGAAATTCCTTACCGTAATTTATAAGCACATGCACTTAACAAGCATAGCAAATTTCACAAATAATTCCTCCGAAAATTATAAGCGCATGCACCTAATAACCAGAGTCTACGGTAACACATTTGCAATGTATAACAAATTTTGTAAGTGTGCAAAAAGAAAAAAAGAAAAAAGCAAGCCAACATTAAAAGGCTCTTATCTAGGATCAGGGAAAACATAAAACAAAATGCTCAAATTTGGTATGTTGACTACTGAAGGTGGAGGGCATTATCTTAGAAACAATTGTTTCATTTCATAAAGGCAACACAGATTTACATATGCGTGAATATTGCATTAGCTTTCTTCCTGTCAATAACACACTGGTGGACTCACCAGCATTATTGGACTGCACGACACAGCACCATTTGTCCTGACATTTTCAGGTGCAAGGAAAGACAGTATGGAAATCTGGAATTTTCAATAGTTGTACACCAAAACTTTTAAACCCTCCTAGAATTTAAACCCTTCATGTGAAATACGTACATACAAAAATCCATACTTTGTTGTGTTACCATAATGGTGTCTGGATTCAGTGGACTGGAATGGTGGAATGGTAATTAGATAATTCACCTAGTGGTCACCTCTTTATAAGACCACCTTCTAACAAAGACCACCTCTTTATAACATTTTATTTGAATGTTTAAATTGCTGCTATGTTGTTGTTATACAGTGTATCCCCATAGGATGGTCTTATTGATCAGTTGGGTGCCACGTGCCTAGAAAATTCAGAGTAATATCTGATTTGTAATACAGCAATATCCTATGCAAAAAGCTTGGCTGTCCAAAAATGAAATGTCTATGAAACTAAAAGTAACTGACGATTAAAGGAACTAATATGTATCTGGAAAAGAATGTTAATACTGGTAACTAACTATAATTCATTAAAATTTAGTCCTTTATCATTGACTCGTTCAGTCTTGCTGCATTCCTAATTAATTCCCGGTAACTTTAATTGTGACCTATTTATTTAGAAAACCATCGATATATGCACATTGATCAAAATTCATTTTATTGGTTCTTTGTTGTCCACAGAGACAGAGGAATGGATTGGCTAAGTTTCAGCTTCATAAGATACGTAAGCAGTATGGGAAATACAGCAGTAGACACCTGGACGAGCAAATAAATCAATATATGTACAGAAGACATTGAGAAAATAATCTACAGGCACTTACATAAACCATTATAACTTACTGCTACAACAGAGTGTGGAGTTGAATTGTTGCTCATTGTATTTGCCATGAATTTGTGAATCCACCAAGGTATAGTTTTTGCCAAAGGTATTCTTTTGTGATCCGGAAAGAAGGCAAATTAATTGAAGAAAAATCATCGTAAATTCTTTCGTCACTAAAACGTAAACAAACATTCGTAACTCAGAAACCCACCTGTGTATGAAGGATTTTTGAACTCCAGGGAACACTATGATGCCCAGGATGTATCCACTGTCAATTCACAGACCAGCAAGGCAATAAAAACTTGCAAAAAAATTTTTTTTTGAAGCTAGCATTTTTTACCCATTGTTTTTAAATGCATTTTATTACAAAAGTACTATTGTGCATAGATTGACAGTTTTCTAAAATTAGGTCACAATTGGCCTAGTAATTTGGCTGCCTTTTTTTGTCCTCTACAAAGACTATTGGAAAAGACTACTAGCCACAGTGAATTAATCAGGAATGTAGTAGGATCAATGTTATATAGATTATTGCAAATTACCAGCATTAACATTCATTCCTTGGCCTTACCAGATAGTTTTAGTTGCCAGTTACTTTTAGTTTTGTGGACACATCTCTTTTCTGTATAGTCAAGCTGTTATTGTATGGGTGTATTGTATCATAAATCAGATATCACTCTGGCTTTCCTAGGCATAACATGTGGGTGCACAGCATGGCACAATTCATCGATAAGACTGTCCTATATGGATACACTCTAAAACAACAATTTTGACATTAAAGTAAAATGGCCTTTATAAAAAGGTGGTCTTAATAAAGAGGTGACCACTGGGTGAAATTATCTAATTACCATTCCATTCCACTATATCCACATGCCCCACTATTAAAAGTACTTCTGCACCTGTTAAAGTATTTCACAGAATTTGTTGTAATTCAAGGTATACATTCTAAACCAACAATTTTGACATTAAAGTAAAATGGTCTTTATAAAGAGGTGGTCTTAATAAAGAGGTGACCACTGAGTGAAATTATCTAATTACCATTCATTCCACTGAATCCACACGCCTCACTATTAAAGTACTTCTGCACCTGTTAAAGTATTTCACAGAATTTGTTGTAATTCAAGGTACTGACTAATGATTCTAATCATTATAAAGCTGATTGGTACAATGTAGTTTGGAATGATCATAAATAATAGAGTTGTAAATAGTGACATCAAGGCTGATTTTCCAAAATAATCATTGTAAAGCTGATTGGTAGTTTCATTTTGATCATAAATATTCCCAGTTGTAAAATGTGCATGACATTCAGACTGACGTTCCAAAACTTTGGTCACATATTAGCGATCATGGAAGTTTGCACATTCTTACAAAAAAATATATATATTGACCAGAAACCAGCCTCACAATACTTTCACAGTGCCTTGGCAGTACTGGTGAGGTATAACAAAGCTCAAAAGTAACAAAGCTCAAAAGTACCTTCAGTGCAACCCAAAACATTTTCCAACAAATTACTACGTTTCTTGATTCAGTGGAATTTTCTACTGACTGACTAACTAATGCCTTCAGATACACATAACGTGATAATGGCCCTATATACAATCTATGGCTTGATTTCTTCACAGCTAGATGTTGCTTTATATCCTGACAGGTGCCTTTTGGCATACCACAGTACAAACTACTGTCCTCCTTTGTGTCCCATTTCTTTTCACTGATAGCACTAAGGTGTTGATCCATGGTAGTGCAAAATAACTTTCCTGTGGCTGACTATCATATTTGTGACCGTCTCAGCGAAAACCCGTCTAGTTCGCACAAGCATGCCTATTGAGAAAAATAATTATTTTAAAAATTGGTGTGAAATTACGCGTGTTACATCGAAAAATTCACGCAAGTTTTAATCGAGCTATTACTCAGGAAAGAAAGCGTTAAATAAATTAACCTATATACCATCTTATTTGCCTAAGCATGGGGAGTTTGAAAATCTTTGCTTCATTTTTGTAGCCCCAATGGTTTGCGTGTCACGTGCGGTTGTTTACGATGCGGTAAATGTAAACAAAATCGTCGCCATTTCTTCATTAAAATCACCTTCATATATGCCGTTTGCGCAAGTGAATGCAATGATAAAACTATACTTTGTCTGATCTGCCAATCCACGGTGAACACTGTAAGCCAAATCCCAACTTCGTAGATTAAGGAAGTTATGGCTGTTAATGTAAGCACCTGTAGTTTATTTTGAAGAGTGTGTGGCACAACATTACAAGTGGGTGAGTTGTGGGGAAGGGGGGTGTGACATATTACAAAACAGTTCGTACATACAGTCATGTTATTATAAGTGTTCTTTTGAAGTGATCTAGAGTTGGAGAGTTAATGGTTTGCTGGCTAAGGCTGTTCCACAATCTGATGGCTGACGGGAAAAAGGAATATAAGTGAGTGTTAATTCTTGAGTAAGGGAGCTGATAGCAGAGTTGATGATGGCGAGTGTGGGAGGTGCAAAGGATAAGAGATTGGTTGCGAGGCATATTTATCAAGTTATTAGATATCTTATACATCATTGTAGCTTTTATGCATGCTCTTCTATTTTGTAGACTTTTCCATCCAAGGTTGTTAATAAGGTTAGTTACACTAACAGACCAAGAGTAACTGTTCGTAACAAATCTACTTGCACGCCTTTGAATCTTTTCCAACATTAGGATATCTTTTTGAGTATGGGGATCCCAAACTGTGCACGAATATTCTAGAATTGGTATAACTAAGGATTTGTAACAGGATTCCTTGATGTGGGGTGGACAGGATTTTAAATTTCTATGCAAAAATCCCAAGACAGAGCTTGCCTTTTTGGAAATATTGGAGATGTGCTCTGACCAGTTCAGTCTCTCATTAATGGTAATTCCTAGGTATTTAACTGATGAAACTTGTTTTATACCTGTACCATCCATTCTATAGGCTATGGTTAATGGTGAACGTTTGTTTGTGATGCAAAGAAATTCGCACTTGTTAAAGTTAAACAGAAGTTGCCAATCCTTGGACCATTTGACCAGTCTGTTGATGTCATCCTGGAGAAGGTTTTGATCATCTCTGGTTTCGATTTTGCGATATAATAAGATATCATCAGCATATAGTTTGATTTTGGAGGCTATATTAGGGGAATATCGTTTACAAAGCATAAAAAAAGGAGGGGGGCTAAAACAGTTCCTTGGGGTACACCAGATGTTACTATGGAAGAATTGCTACTTGTGCCATCTATTGTTACTTTTTGACTTCTATTATAAAGATAGTGCTTGATCCATGACAAGAGGGGGCCTCTGATCCCATAATGTGATAGTTTATTGCATAGTCTGGAGTGTGGAACTCTATCAAAAGCTTTTGAAAAGTCCAGAAAAATGCAGTCCATTTGTGCATTATCATTGAGGCAGTTGACTAAATCATCTATGGTTGTTATCAGTTGAGTTTCACATGATTTGCCTGCTTGAAAGCCATGTTGTTCTTCAGCCAGAATGTTATAGTTAGTTAAATGTGAAAAGATACAGCTGTAAACAATATGTTCAAGAATTTTACTACAAATTGACGTTAAGGAGACAGGACGATAATTGCAAGTCTGAGTACGGCTGCCCTTCTTGAAGATGGGAATTATGTTTGCAACCTTCCAGTCATCCGGTAGAAACCCTTGGTGTAAGGATGATTGAAAAATCAGAGTTAAAATTGGTGCTAGTTCCTCTGATAGCTCTTTTAGTATGAATCTAATGCCCCACTAGTAGGCATCCCAGTATCTGAGATTATAAAATAATTTCTCTGAATATTCCCCAATAGAACCCTGACACAAAATAACAAAGCATGTTTAACTTCGGATTGTTCCTCCTTTGGGAATAAAAATCTGTATGGGGTTTGTCCATAACTCTTAGTTTTGTCATGCGTGTTACATCTAAGTAAGTGTTGTTCATCTTATAATCTTTTCAGCATAGTAGTGTCTGCAGAATACTTTGAAAAATGCACTGTCAGATGGAATGTATGCACTAGTGCTTACTTTAAAGTGTGTACACTGTAAATTGATGGTATGTTCCCTGTTGTCATTTAGTATGATACACATACTCCTGACACTAACTCAAAAGTATAAACCATTGTAAAGTTGGTATAGCAATGCCATAATTGAAACTACATCCCACTTGAGGCATTGTTACATCATTGTGATGAGTTGCTAACTTTAATTTTATTTATTTATTTGAGATAGCCTATGGGTATTACCATTGTATTGACAAGTGTGCAGTACAGTACCACTCAAATGTAATGTCGCCTTGCAAGAGTGTGAGCAATTAAAAAACTTACAACTAAAGAGCATGGCACCTGAGAGTATTTACCCCAATCAAATTAGATGAATACTTGCAAACGAAACAGGTGCCACAACCTTTAATTAGCGAGTTTTTAATCGCTTGAACTCTCGCGAGAAGACATTAAATTTGAGTGGTACTGTAGGTGAAGCATATTTGCCTACCAAAAAGCATACAATGATCGCTGCAATCCTGAAGTCACTCTCATTACATGTACAAACTTGCAAAGTAACTGCAGTTTCAAGACTGCCCAGGTTACTAGCAGGCCTGTAACCAGGGGGGGTTCAAATGGTTTGGACAAACCCTCCCTCCAGGATTACCAAACTTAAAAAATATATATTTTAAGCTGGCATATACAACATGGGCACCCGAAAGGTAGGGAAGGGCTATATCAAGGGGTCCGCAACTCCCTTGAAATCTCGTACAGCCCTCTTTGAAATCTTGTTGAAATTTCGGCTTTTGAAATCTGAAATCTTTGAAAATTGTTGTAAAGTTCCACATATTTCCTGTATACTTCCATATTTGCAGCGTCATGTATGTTACAGCCAGCAACCCCACAAGTTTGCAGCGAACTCGAGAAAGAATTCTGCGTAGTTCCGTATGCTACGTATCACGTGATGCTATTATTCCGGGTATCTAAGATTTCAAAGGTTCTGAAATCTTGCCATAATTGCTTGAAATCTTGTAAAATTGTAAAGATTTGAAATCTCATACAGGATTTTTTGGAATTGCGGACCCCTTGAGCTATATGTAGGGCATTGAAGGCTGTTTTGAGGTGTTAACTAAAGTGGAGCTAAACCCCACTTCTACACAGATAAGATCTGGGTGGGGATGAAAATTCGCTAAAAAGATTGATATACTCTAATAGAACAGTCACTTAAAAACTCTAATACGACATTCACTCAAATGTTCTAACAATACAATCATGCTTGGTTTAAGTTTTCAAACAAGACCAAGCTGAACCTCTTCTATAATGTGCTTATCTGAACACTGTGCTATACCTATTTTTCAGATAATGTAGTCATGACTAAAATCATGAGATTAGCTACTAATATTAGTAGAGTGTAAACAATTCAAATTATTAATTTGTAGCTCCTTGTACTGATGTAGCTGAAGAAGTCTGTGTTTTATATAGCTGCTAGACAACAAATAGTAGTTACGTATACCTGAGAAATGCTTGTGAGCATGTAAGGCTCTTGATGTTTAGTTAAATGTTAAGAAGTTTAGTTATCGGAATAGTGTTAACTATATGTGACCGGATCTGTGAAAACAGGACATAATCACATTATTTTTCGAATTCTTGTTCTACTTAGCCAAGTGTAACCACTGGCAAAGTTTCAGCTTCATTTGCCAATAACTTTGGGAGTTACAGCCCTACAAAGCAGTAACAACAGAAAAATCAATTTGTGCAGCAAGTATAAGGAAAATAAATTACAGGCGCTTACAAAAACCATTGTTACAAAAACCGTTGTAACTCACCAACGGATTGGGGTACGGGGCTAAATGTTTTACCATTGTGTTCACCATGAACAAGGAAATCAATTAATGGGTAAGTTTTTCTTTTACTCACCCTTCTTCACCACATATGAAAGCGAAATTTGTGAAGAAAAATCAACCGCGTACAATTGCTTCGACATGACGTAAACAAATACTCATAACTTACAGGCTTTTGCAATTGAATTCATCGCCTTTGTAATTGAATTTGTCCCGTTTGTAATTGAATTCGTCGGTTTTACAATAGAATTTGTCCCATTTGCAATTGAATTTGTCGGTTTTGCAATTTAATTTGTCAGTTTTGCAGTTAAATTCGTCGGTTTTGCAATAGAATTCGTCGCGTTTGCATTACAATTTGTCATAAACAAAACGGTTTCAAGAAACCAACTGTTCATTAAGAGATGAATTATTTACACCATGGAGAGTCACACTTGAGACACTAGAAGGTAATTGGAGTTGGTAGTATGCGAAGCTGATAGCTGTCTGACAAGTTAATTAGCATGCTCGCGAGTGACCACAACCATCACGAATAATGGCATAGCAGAGTTTGGAATGTTGCTGGATAGGCTGTAGAGGAAGAAATATTATTTCCTTATAAAGAGTTGTTTACTACTGTTGTACTTGAACAAGTTCTTGTAGCAGCTGCTACACCATGTTTTCGTGTTTTCTCCAGCTGCCATTTTGGTTGCAGACGAATTTAACTGCAAAAGCGATGAATTCTATTGCAAAAGCAATGAATTCAATTGTAAACGGGACAAATTCAGTTGCAAAAGCGACGAATTCAATTGCACATGGGACTAATTCAATTGCAAAAGCGACGAACTCAATTGCAAATGGGACGAATTCAATTGCAAAGTCACCGAATTCAATTGCAAAAACCTGTATGTATCCTTGGGTCTACTGCAACGAAACAAAGATTTTCCAACTCCTCTTGAGCAGGTGAATAAGAGGTTTTTATTGTTAGTCCCTTCCTTCACCAACAAAGAGGGATTAAAAAAATTTACGGAATGTTTTCAATGATGCACAAGTATTTCACCCAATATATAATGTATTCAATGCTTTATACTGTAAATTTAGACTTGTGTGACTATGTCCCTTTTTGCAGATCCGGTCACATATAGCAAGGAAGTTCACAGTAAAAACTATCTGCATGTACTAAAGTTGAGATTTACTTCAAATTAAGTTAGACTTCAAGGGATTAGTCAGAATTATACACTTACAACTGCTCTTTGGAGTTATTAGCGTGTACTATCAATTTTAGGCCAGTTAAGAGAAGTTAAATACGTATTAAAGTGTTTTCAGTGGCTGGAGCTGCGCCCCCAGACCCCTGCTGCCATGACACCTACCATGTCAAAGTTGAACCCCCCCCTCTCACAAATCCTGGTTATGGGCCTGACTACATAGATGGCTTCCTAATAGTCAATAGTGCCATATTTTTTTATCAAATGTATGGAAACCCACTCAACTATATTTGTGACCTGCTAAGCGAAAACCGGACTAGTTTGTATTTTATCAAAACTTCTTTTTATAACTTCTTTGTTATCCAGAGGGAAAAACCAATGGGCTGTCAAATTACCTGGTGTATAGTTGTGGAGTTACAGCGATAGACAGCGGGAAGTGCAAAACAATCAATTTGTACAGTGACTATACCAGAAAAATTATAGATGCTCCTTTAATCGATCATAACTCAAGAAGTAAACAAGCTATGGAGATGGGACTTGGCTCATTGTCTTCACAATGAAGAGGGGCATTCAGAAAGATATGATTTTTTCCCTACATATGCCCATACGTTTAAGCAACAAGTTTGTTTAAACCTGGTGAGTAAGAATATCTTTGTTTCGTTTCAGCACGGTTCCACAAAGCAAACATGAATTATGGCATTTTGCAGTAAAATATTATGTAAACGTTTAATATCTATTTTGAAACCTCAGCAGGCTGATCATAAAATCTCATCATTCCTTGTCATTTGTTGTCCAATGCAAAATACATGTAGGGTAAGTCACCAATTATCAGCACCATTTCATCACGTAATTGTAATTCCTTAATTCAATGGCGTATGAACTTCCTGTTTGAACCATTTAACAGAGCAGTCCTTTGTATCTTAGTGCACCAAATTTTGATTATCTTACATGAGTATACGTCTTGTTATGAGGAAAATCGCAATTCCTATCGTGTGCCAATTATCAGCATGGGGCACCTATTATCAGCAACTATACTTCCCTGATTGACCAATTATTGGTACAATGTGGGATTTTGTGTGTAATTCCATGATGGCTCATCGGTTCTTTGTGAAATTGTTATGGGAGGTGCAGTCCTTGGATAACTCTGTTTCACAGAAGTTTTACAAAGATGAGGCCAGCCGTTCAAGAGATATTCAGGTTAGACGTAAAAGCATACTGGTTTCCAATACAAAATTATTTTTACGCAATTCCATGTTTAAGCAGAATGGCTTGTATAACAATAATCACTGAATGAAAACGATTTTAAGAAATGTTTTAGAGGATATAACAGTCCATTGTGGAACTTGGTAGCCTCCATATACTCTGTAGCCTCTATAGTTTACAAGTGCCAATAATTGGTTGTCGAAATACAACACCGCAGGAGCACCATGGCAACAACTTCACTGTCAGAACTGATTTATTAAAAGTAAAGGTAAATTCTGTACAAGCACAATTTATAGGTACAGATAAAGATTGTTCTAGAAATTCCTGGATCTGATATACAACGTTATAACTACGTTTATTAATTACACAATAAATAATACAATTACGTAATCATTCATTACAACACTCCTCCTCGATTTAGTAATTGTTTAGTTCAGTCCCAATCGTCTTCTTAAATTCACAAACTGAGTTTTCGGTAACTGTTTGGTAAATATATCAGCAAGCATATTTGCTGTTGGACAGTAAGACAAAGTAATTGTTCCAGTCTGTACTGCTTCTCTAATGAAATGATGTTTGATATCAATATGCTTTGTCCTCTTGTGTCCTGCTGATTTATTGGCCATTGCAATTGCACTCTGATTATCTTCTAGTATCTCGATTTTCTTTGGAGCAGTGTTCAGATCAGCCAAAAGCTGTTTCAACCATATGGCTTCTTGAGTAGCAGAACCCAAGGCAATGTATTCTGCTTCAGCAGTAGATAAGGCGACAGTTGCTTGTTTTTGGCTTAACCAACTAACAGCTCCTCCTGACATTGTGAACACATTACCAGTTGTTGAGTGCCTGTCATTCAAATCATTTGCCCAATCAGCATCAGAGTATCCTAATAGCTTTTAATTAACTGGTTTGTATTGCAACTTCAGATCAATAGTACCTTTGATATACCGAAAGATTATTTTGACTGCAGTTAGGTGGGCTTGTGTTGGTGCAGCACAAAACTTTGACACTTTTCCAACAGCATGTGCTATATCAGGACGTGTAGCTTTTGCTGCATGTAACAAGCTGCCTACCATAGATTGATATTGAACTGGATCAACTTTCTTGCTATAGCCATCATCCTTTATTACGTAGTTTAACACTAGGATCCATTGGTGTAGCCACGGTATTTGCTTCTGAGAGCCTGTACTTTTCTAATAATTTTATTAAGTACTGCTTCTGACACAGAGAAATGACTTGTTCGGTAACTTCAAAATTGATGCCTAGGCAATAACGGAGTTGACCCATGTCCTTCATCTTAAAGGTTTCAGACAATCCCTCTTTCATCTGCTCAATTTCAGCTAGGGTTTTTGCAATGAGAATCAAATCGTCAACATAGACAGCTATTATCTTCATACCTTTTCCTCCACTTTGAATAAACACACATGAATCTGCTCCACTCTCTTTGAACCCAAGAGATTTCAGGTGATTACAGAGCTTCTCATTCCAGCAGCGCGGAGATTGTTTCAAACCATAAATGGACCTCCTTAGTTTGCACACTAACTCCTCCTTTCCCTTTAGCTCATATCCTGGGGGTTGCCTCATATAGATTTCCTCCTTTAGTTCACCATTTAAGAAGGCGCTAACAACATCCATCTGGTGAATCTATAACTTATTCTCAGCTGCGAATAGTAGAAGGACACGGATTGAAGATAAATGTGCAACAGGAGAAAACACTTCTCCGTAATTGACTCCATGCCTTTGCGAAAACCCTTGAGCAACAAGTCTGCCTTTGAAACACTTCACATTACCATTACGATCATACTTCACTCGGAATACCCATTTACATCCGACAACATTACACTCTTTGGGTGGCTCAACTAAACTCCAAGTTTGGTTTTCCATCAAGGCACCATACTCAAGATCAGCTGCAGCTTTCCATTCTTTAGAATACTCACCGTTAAGGGAATTATCGATAGTAATTGGCTCTTCAATTCGTACTGCCTGGTAACTACATGTCAACTAGTTACATAAGCAGTGTTAATATATTCATCAATACCGTAACGAACAGGTGGTCTCCTCACCCTTTCAGATCGTCTCAATTGTTCTGGCTGCTCACTTCCTTCTTGTTCACTCTGTTCCTTCTCGGATTCTACTGGAATATCTGTAACTACTTCATCTGCATTCTCCAGCTCTAACTCGCTAGCATTTGTGCTCTTTCCAAAATCATTCTGATTGAAAACCACATCATGACGAATGTAGCACTTCCGCTTTTCTTCATCCCAGACTTTGTAATTGCTAGCAGTCTCAGTGTAGCCAATGAACCTTAACTTCTGAGCCTTCTTATCTAGCTTCTGGCGATCTGAAATATGAACATATACCATGCAGCCAAACACTCTAATATGCTTCAAGTTGGGTTTCTCACCATACCACAACAAGTAAGGAGTTTCTCCAACCTTTAGGGCTGTTGACACCATACGATTACGAAGGTATGTAACGGTTGCAACTGCCTCAGCCCAATAGGCATTGCTCAAACCTGCAAGGGTGAGCATTGATCTAGTGGCTTCTACTAGTGTGCGATTTAAGCGTTCTGATACTCCGTTTTGCTGGGGTGAGTAGGCTGCTGTGAATTCTGGTCGAATTCCAGATTTTTTTCAAGAAAGATTGGATATCATCTGACAGATATTCACCACCTCTATCGGCTCTTACAGCCTTTATCTTCATTCCAGACTCAGTTTCCACAGAAGCCTTAAACTCTTTGAACCTCTCAAAAGCATCTGACTTTCTCCTTAAGAAGTATGTTCTACAATAACGAGAAAAATCATCCGTGAATGTAATGAAGTAGCGACTCCCGCCAAAGGATTGTGTCTGCATTGGACCACATATATCAGTATGTACTAATTGAAGCTTCTCTGTAGACTTTCCATACTTTAATGCATGGTGTGGTAGTCGATGGCACTTTCCTTGAACACAGGCTTCACAGAAAGCCAGAGTACCTTGTGGCTGTAGGTCAAAACCTTCTGAGCTCTCTACCTGCTGAAACAATTGTTTGCGATTAACATGAGCTAATCTCTGGTGCCACAGATCAATCTTGCTACTACTTGCTGGATCCTCAGCAATTATAGCCTTCTCAGTAGATACATTATGATGTGCCTCACAGTCAAGAAAATAGAGCTTACCAAAGGATGACCCAGTACCAATGACCCTTCCATTTTTGTTCCTGATGTAGCATTCTCTATTTCTAAATAGTACTGTGTTCCCTTTAGAGGTTGCTGCATGAACACTAAACAAATTATTAGCAAGCTTGGGAACATACAACACATCTGTCATCCAACAAACAACTCTCTCACCTTTGTTTTGGCATGTGTTAGCCTTGACCTTACCAGATCCAATAGCTGATACTGAATAGCCATCACCAAGCCCCACTGATTCTGGGCTCTCAAACTTCTCATAATCACATAGCAAACTGATATCAAAAGTCATGTGTCGACTGGCACCAGAGTCAATAATCCAATCATCACTTCGTGTATCTGCCTTCAGTCCAACTGTAGCAACAAACATCTTATTACCTCCAGAGTCAGTGTCAGTGTCTTCTTGTTCTTCAGCCCTCTTGGCACGATGAGATCCTTTAGCAAACTTATATTTCGATTTTGGACAATCGCAAGCAAAATGCCCAGCTTTACCAGTTAAAACACATGCTTGGACCTGACTTCCACTTCTTATTGCTAAACCGACGAGCACTTCTCAGTGCTGTGTCACCACTGTTTGGGTCACTTGGTCTCCCTCTTCTTTGTTCTTCATCCAGTAGCGCTTGCTTAACAAACACTAATGTAAGTTCATTATCTCCTCGAGCCAAGAGTGCTGTCACTAAAGTTGAATAACTATCTTGCACACTTTGTAGTAATACAGCTACCTTATGAACATCACTTACTACCTCACCAATAACTGCCAAATGATCAGACAGCTCGTCCAACTGACGGAGGCGCTCCTGAATTCGTGTGCCTCTCTTCATATGCAGACCATACAACTGCATCAGTGTAGAAACCTTGTTACTTACTGTCTTTCGTTCAAAATGCTGACAGAGCACATCCCACATGTCCTTAGGAGTCTGAGATCCCATCACCATTGGCATAAATCTCTGGCAAATACATTGTACTACTGAGTAGAAGGCCTTTTGCTTCTTGTTCTCATAACCTTCAGCCTCCTGACTAGCAGTTCCTGTTATAAATTCCCATTGTCCTGACGCCCTCAGCGCATGCTGGACTTGAAACTTCCACACCAGCCAGTCCCTTTCGTTGGTGAGTTGTGGAATATTAACGAATATCTTCTCAAATGATGCAGCCATGGTTCGCTCCAGTCAGATCGTGTCTAAGCAATATGCGAGTCTCAGTAGAGCTGTAACTGAAAACAACCAACAACAGACCATGCAGACATGAAATAAACTCGCTTGCCTTCCAGAGTACCGTTAGTAGATTCGTTATGCCACGGTACTACAGCGTTTTAATATCTGGTCCGTAAGTCACAGCGAAGTCTTTCGTTCACGCCTGTCCCACTCGGTGTCTGGGCCCATAACCTGTCGAAATACAACACCGCAGGAGCGCCACGGCAACAACTTCACTGTCAGAACTGATTTATTAAAAGTAAAGGTAAATTCTGTACAAGCACAATTTATAGATACAGATAAAGATTGTTCTAGAAATTCCTGGATCTGATATACAACGTTATAACTACGTTTATTAATTAATTACACAATAAATAATACAATTATGTAATCGTTCATTACAACATTGGTACCTGCCGATAATTGGCGACTTACGCTGTTTTACACTACATACAAAAACACTAATTTACAACCTTTAACTCACAAAATCTCTACAGCACGCCATACAATATAAGAAGCCCTGGAATTTCTCTAATCCAAGGCCGACCTTACAAATGGGTATACTGCTGATGACATAACACGCGCTCCACACATTATAACCTATTGGAAAATCAATTATCTTGGAGGGAAAATTCCAATTCGCCAGTTGTTATCCTCAACTAAATTCACTAAATTTGATATCATTCTACACAGCGAAGGATGCTTAATAAGACTCCGAGTGTACAAATTGTTAGATACGCTGAAAAACACATGCTTTTACCGGCATTCTGAACACGTAAATTTTTTGGTAAGAGGCTCCTTTTAAGCTTCCCCTTCGTTACTACACAAAGAACTTACACATGAATTGAATCGCCTTTCATCAAGGAATCTGATAAACCAAACGTCATGTCTGTCAATCAGAGTATGTGGAAGTTATGGAACCTTGTTTAGAAGATGGTGTTATTTTATATGAAACAGGCGTAACCTATTCGGAAATCCAGAAAATCTTACACAAGTTTTGATATGCAAAAAGGTAAAAAGTAGAGGTGTGCGATTACAAATTTAAGAATATCTCGATATTTCCTTTAAAATTATCTCGATTATCTAACTTATCTAGATATCTGTAAGTTTTTTTAATGTTATATTATACTTTATTAAGTTTGACCAAAAAGTACATACATAGAACTTAAAATAAAATAGGATGAGACAGGTGAGTATTTAAGTTAAGTTTTCTGCTAAAAAAACAAGCATTTGCACATTCTCTGGTAGCAAACAGCCTCTTTTTCCCTGACAATGTGGCCACTAATGGAAAATGCCCTCTCTGATGGCACAGAAGTGGAAGGTATTTTGAAATAATGTAAAGCTAGTTTGCACAAATTGGGATAACACTGTTTGTTATGATGCTACCATTCTAGTGGAGTAACTGTATACCATCATAGGAGGAATCCTCCATGTACCGTTGTAGTTCAATCTTTGCCCTGTCTTCAACAGTCTGATTAGCAGATGATGCTGCTGCACTGCACATTACATCTGACCATAAATTTGCTTTGCTTCTTTCGCTTAGCAGCAGGTGTGACATCAATCACATCACTGCTGACACCACTTACTTCAGTGCGCTCAGGACCAGAAGGATGATCAGTATCAGAGTCAGACTCCAAAAGTAAGCTGCAAATTTTTTCCCGTACGTTTAACCAAGTTGAAACTTTTTCTACTTCTTCCAAAAAGCTTAAAGACTTGAACCGGGGGTCCAGTAGAGCTGCAATGTTCAAAGTATCCAAAGTTTGTGAGTTGTAGTACTGAAGTAGTTTAGTACGCATGACTGTTTTCATTGTTTTTCCAACAGAGGTGTCACTTGCACTCATCTTCAGGTAAGAATTGTATAGTTTGTATATCAGTGGTCGCACAGCTGAATAAGTAACATGTTTTTCTCCCCCAATACTATCAGTTATATCCGCCATAGGTTTCATGACTGCCTGGTATACTTTAATTGTAGACACTTCACTGTCATGAGGCATAAGATCCTGTCTTTGTAACTCTATCAAAGCTGCACACACAGGCTGCTGTAACTTGATGAATCTCTCAACCATATGGTAGGCGGAGTTCCACCAGGAGGAGACATCTTGTATTAAGGTAAGGTCTGTATGCTGCAATAATTGTTGTTTTTGTTTCAATACATAGGTAGCTTTTGGTGAGTGATTAAAGTGGGTTACCAGCCGCCTAATCCTGGCCAATGCTTTCGACACTGCAGGAATTTTGACTGCCTCCTCCACTGCTAGTTGTAGTGTATGGCTGAAGCAGGAAACACGAGGCCAACCAAGCAGTGTGAATGCACGAACAATATTGGAAGCATTGTCAGTTACAAAGCTTGCCAAGTTGGAAGGCAACAAATTCCAACGTGAAAACACTTCTTGCAATTCTGTCATTATATTTTTCCCAGTGTGGGAATCTGGGAAGCTATGTATTTCCAGGAGATGTGACTTCAATGTGAATTCACAGCCATCATCAGTGAAATAATAATGAAATGTGTAACCAATGTAACTGTCATTAGCACGAGAAGACCATATGTCTGTGGTCATAGAAAATGATGTTGAGTCACTGAGTGAAGTCTTAACACGGTCTAACCCTAACCCAAATTCTTTTATCATACGTAAAAATCCCTGACTACTTACAGTGTCCAATGGCAGCATGTATTTGGCAATGTAATAACACACAGCTTCTGTCAATTTCTTCCATCTCGTAGTAGTGGCAAGTGAGTTGATCACGAATCTGTAATACTGGGTTGTGAGGGATCGATAGGCGGTTGTTTTGAAGTACTCTGGTTACCTTGTTGCTGCTGCTGTTGCTCCACAAATGTTGCATAATCCGTCGAGTGGTTATAACGAAGGTGAGTAATTAAATTTGTGGTGTTTCCAGTATACGCGGATCGCTTCTTACACTTCTTACAAACCACTTCGTTTCTCTTCTTCTTATCCTTTTCAATAAACTGTCCATCCTTCGCTAGGAAACCGAAAAAAAACCAAATTGCGCTCTTTGACCCTGGTAGTGGCAACAGCTCCAGTTCATTGTCAGCCATTTTGATTATTGTTATGTGCATGCGCATAATGATCGATAAGTAAATTGAAGATATCTTAATCTAGATATTATTTTAATATCTAGATAATCGGTAATATTCAGATTATTGCACACCTCTAGTAAAAGGTGGTCTGGCCAAGCAAAACACCACCTCTCCTCGGGCATATGCGAGGCTAGACATGAAACTGACAATTATCATTAAGCACCCAAGTATTTTTGCAGTAACTTTCCATACTACAGTGTATGTTAAATCCCCGTGTTAGCTACAACCGGGGCCAACAGTGGGGATTTGACTGTGTGTCAAATCCCCGCTATGGCCCCATGTATGGTGATAGTGGGGCAATACATTGATAGGTGCATTATGATCCCCTAATGCTCGCCCAAATCAAACTTAAAATTCCTATTTTTCATTGTGCTTATTAATTAATTTAAGCTACGTGTCTTCAGTGAAAATGGAGCCATCTGATGTAATTTCTTTAATAGAGTCTCGCGTATACAGCCACACCACTATACTTTTCTTTTGAGTGGCCCGGGGTGGGAAAAGTAGGGTCTGGTACACCTGCATCAAGAATTCTGTGTAATGTTCCACTGTGATTGTTGAATGTGGTGAACACTTCCTAGGCGATCTGTTAAAAAGCCTCACTAGATGTTTACTTTTCCCACCCCCACACAAAAGAAAAGTAGTGGTCTGGCTACGCGAGACTAGCCGCACTGTAGTTACTATTCGTACAGTTTATGATGGTAGTATGCATGATACGGACTCATAGGCAACATGGTAGACGTACATAAAGAAAGGATTACCTTGCGATTTGCAAAAGTCAGTCAATCCAAACAGTACAAGACATGCAAATACAATGCTGGCCAAATTACTATTAGTAGACATGTCAACAGTGCCGACCCGTCACCGACACAACGCTTCCTCACCGAGCCCACGTGCACTGCCGGGTCTCTATAAAGTGCACTCTGAGTGGAGGAAACCACAGGGAGATACGTACGCAGAGAGTCAATGCCGATACTGACGATGAGCTTAATTTCTGTGTTACCCTGGATCACATTGTATTTGATTTTAACGTTAAACAGCAGCAGCAAAGCACAGGGTATGTTTACTTTCAATCCCTTATTGTGAAGTCGGTGTTTACAGGGCCAAAAACATCCTGATCGCTTGACAGACTCCTCTCAGTACGCGTTTGCACAAATTGCACAGTGGCTGCTGCAGGATCAAGGCTGCTCATGCATGTCATGCAGCCCCCCTGGTCCCAGCAGTCGCTCAGACATTAACTAATAAGGTAAAAGGACAATGAAGCCATATTGCTGTGTTTATACAGTTAATCAGTATGGTTAGTCTAGATGTCTCATCTAGACATAACTACTGCTAGTAAATTTCAAAACATGATATGATAACTTCAGATGTAGCTTCACGACATATCCATATCATAATTCTGGTTTCCTTACACATGCATTAACTCTGCATATTTACTTGTTACCATTGTAAAACCAAGATTATGCTGCAATTTGAAGTATCTTTACATTTTTTGTAACTGGTTTTATATACAGTAGCTACTCCTGAACTTTGCAATGATTTTGTAGCATACAGTAAATTTCCAATTAGCACCATTTCATCACGCAATTGTAATTCCTTAATTTAATGACGTATATACTTCTGGTTTGTACCATTTAACAGAATACTGTAGTCTTTCATCTCTTAGCACACCAAATTTTAATTATCTCAAATCAATAAACATGGGAAATCGGAATACTTGTTGTGTGTCAATTATCGGCATGAGGTACCTAGTATCAGCAACTGTACTTCTGTGATTGATCAATTCTCAGCACAACATACAATTTTGTGCGTAAATCCATAATGCCTCATTAAGTCTTTGCGAATTTTTATGGGAAGTGCAGTCCTTGGATAACTCCATTTCACAGAACTTTTATGAAGACGAGGCCAGCCATTCGAGAGATATTCGGGTCAGACACAAAAACATACTGGTTACTTAATTATTTTCCATGGCTAACCAACATAGCTTGTATCAAGACACACAGTAGTGTGTTGTGCGGCCCAAGAAGCCGGCATGCCACACTGTGAGTATATTAATAGGAAGAAAGAATACGTGAATTTCACACCTATTTAGCTCTGTGATCCCTTATCCGATTGGAACCAAATTTACTGCAGAAGTGCTGGCCAGGTAGGGAAGTCTACATACCAAATTTTAAGAAAATTGCTCCAGACAGTTCTGAGATACAAGTGACTAAAATTTTGGTCTAGTTTCTTTGTTTTGTTTTTTCTTTCTTCTTCGTTTCGCACACTTTGCAAAATCTGCCATAAAATACAAATGTGTGTTCCAATCAGGCTGAAATTTTGCACATGTACAGGGCTTATTAAGGCACATTGCAGTACCAAATTTGGTAGGAATCGGATGAGCATTTATGGAATTATGACTGACTATTTGCATAAAATCTTTAATGACTCATCCTGAACTTGTTTAATGTGTTAAGTCTGTGTATTTAAGTAATGATGTGTGCTAGTAATAAGTGTATGTGTGTCTAGTTTTGCTTTTGTATCTGTTTGTGCTATATGTGTAGGTTTTAGCTCTGGTAAGGAAGAATGGCTCATGTCGATTACCAAGAGGATAATGATAAATCAAATCAATCAATAAAATAGGGTCGAAGGTCTGTCATGCCCACAGAGTAAACTCCTTGAAGGAATGAGCTGAAAATTGCTATGTAGATGGAGTAACCATCATAGGAGTGCCGTTTTGTGGTTTGAATAGAATCGAGATAAAGACCATGAAGATATGACACAAAACCCAACCTGTGTCACAATTACGCGATATATATTTTTATGAATAAAAAAACTATTTATTTTCATGCTTACCAGGCAAACCACTTAGAGCAATGAGCTGAAAATTGGTGTGTAGCTGGAATAATTATCATAGAAAATTATTACACAGTAGTACAGAAGAATCGGATTACAAACTATTTAGAAAGCAAACTATGTGTAGCAAAAGTGAGATCGAGATACTCTAATAGAACGGTCACCCTAATAGAGCATTCCACAGCCAAGATACTTTAACAGAACAGTCAGCATGCAGCTACGAATAAATCACTTTAGCAATTCAGACCATTGCAAATCACCTCGTAGGGAGATCAGCTTGAAACCAATTCATGGAGTTCAGCCACAAACAAATCACCTTGTACAGAATTCAGCTATACAAGCAATTAAGTCACCCTGTGGAGAGCTTAGCAAAAACAAATCACACTGTAGAGAGTTCAGCTAGACAAACTCACCCTGTAGTGAGATCAGCTACACACAAGTCACCCTGTAAAGAGTTCAGCTACAAACAAATCACCCTAGTGATATCAGATGAATTCATCCTGCGGAAAGATCAGCTACAAACCAGTCACCCTGTAGAGAGTTCAGCTATACACAAACAAATTACTGTGTAGAAGATTCAGCTATAAACAAATCACCCTGTAGATAGATCAGCTAGAAACAGGTAACCCTGTAAAGAAATCAGCTTTAAAAAGCCCCAAAATACAAACACAAAAAGAAGTGATATGTAATGCAAAACAACCAAGTTGTAAAAAAAGGGTTATCTATTGTAAAAATTCTGTACCAACAATATTATTTGTTTTCTTTATACACAGTACACAAATTGTCTTAAGTGTTGGTACTATACAAAATTTTAAATAGTGATCTACATCATGTATTTTTCAGTTACTATAACTACACAACCAAGTGATGTTGCGGTACCATCTGGAGGAACAGCAGTGTTTACTTGTGTAGTGGATCTAGGAGATCAAAATGCAAACACTGATGATATAAAGTGGAATAACATGGGAAATGCTATAACACGTGTAAGCACAGATCCTTACATGGTCAAGAATGATTTTGAAGAAGATGATCAGCTGATCAGCACATTGACAATCAAAAATGTGAATACACAACATGCTGGTCTGTATCAGTTTGTACTTCGTCTAAATGATGGTAATGTGATGAGTAGGGAAGCTTCCCTCAATCTTCTAACAGGTAGAGAAACTTTACACTTGTTTCTTTTTGTTCTTGTGCAGACTATACACAAAATTAATGATCAATATCTATGCCTTCAAAAGAATGTATATTGTTTGCCTGTTAGCAGTATGGTCCTTTAATATTAAATTCATGTATATACTGTGCATAGTTACATACATGAAAGAACACCATCTTATGATACTACAGTGCATGGCTTATATAGAAGATTATCACATACACATGATTTTTCATACGTTACTCATTCATTATACAGCTATAATAACAACACAACCAAGAGATGTCACAGTGTGTACTGGAGTAGTAGTAGTGTTTACTTGTGTAGTGGATAGGAATGGTACTGACATTACTAGTGATGATGTGATGTGGCAGATGATAAGAATGAGTGGTGGTATTTCAACACTATCTACATCATTAACAGGAGGAGTTCCCTTCAATATCACTACAACTATTAGTGGAGATATACTGACTAGTACACTCACAGTCACTGGTGTGACAGATAGTAATCTACTTCAAACTAGTTTATATCGTTGTGTAGTAAATGATATGATGAGTAGAAATGCTTCACTTTACATTTCAACAGGTACTAATTGCTTAAGTATGTGCACATTAGAGCTCGGCAGTATTGAAATTTGAATACATGGTATTAGTAACAGAAAAATATCACAGTATATCGGTATCTAGTTAGCATGTTATTGTAATTATTGCATCATTTCTTGGGCCTAGTAATGAAGCAGTATGCATCCCAATAACCAAAAATATATAGTTCAGTACTAGTCCGGTAGATTTAGCTCAAAAAAAGGGGTGAACCCAGAAAAAAATTTGAAGAAAGCTAATTTTGGTATCGTTGAAAAGGAAATGTTTTGTAGAATAACATATCCAAAATCCCCAAAAATCCCCCTTGGGGAAAAATTTTTATACCCAATTTACTTTAGGACATCTATAGTAGCTACATAGCTATTATTAACTCTTGCTATTAAGACCTCAAAATGCAAAAAACTTTTCACATAATAAATTAAATAAAACACAAAAATATTTGTAGCATCAATATAATGGACTCAATGCGACTGCCACTTATCCACAGATCATAGAAATCATATAAGTGGCTCTCACATAGAATCTGAAAAAATGGAATTGTCAATGTCATTGTAAACGGGTTCTTCGCATTTGTGCAACTTTCTCCCCTGCAATCACCACATGCTGTTACACACTTTAGTCCATGCTTACGGCAAGAACATATATTACTACCACATGGATTTGTAGTAGAAAGCTTGCATTTACATCGAACAAATTTAAGTAAGCTCTCTGGTGCTGGCTCTAAATCTGTCATAATTGGCTGCAGCTTTGAACCATCTAGCTTCCAGCCCCATAGTAGGGGATTAAGAGAGTCAGTGGCAATCTTCCTTCCAGTTGAAGGGTGCTGTAGCGGATCGTAATCTCTTTGCACTTGGAATTTCATCAGCAGCAACAGGATTTTGAGGACCGGGCCTTCTCTTGTCAGTAAATTTTTTACGGAATTCAGGATGTACTAGAACAGTTTCAACTGGGTCAGTACTGTTACATTATCCAGATAGATATAAAGGTCATCTCTTCCATATTTCTTACAACACTCCATGATGGTTAATATTCCCTTCTTTGTTACACGAACTGATTCATTATTTACAAACCCTAGCTTGCATATTACACAGTGATCCTTCCTGAAGGCACTAGTAGGGTGCCCTTCAGCCATTTGAATCTATATCAAAATGAGTAGAAACTATAGATAACCTAGCTGTAGCTTCAACATGATGTGTAACAAACCTCAGTTTCCAGCAGCTCAACACATGGCTTCCAAACCTCACGAAGGTACACTTTTCATCAAAAAACTGCTTAAGTAACAGAACACATGGCCCACAAACTTCAAGCAAGTTTTAACTTGCTCCCAAAAACTGCTGAGTCATTTCAAAATTGGTTAGCACATTTTTTACACAAGTATAAACAAAAATTCTGCTCATTTTTAGGGATTTCATATGCTTCAAACTAAATTGGGTATAAAATATTTTCCCCATAGGGGATTTCAGGGGATTTTGGATATGTTGTTCTGTAAAAAATTTGCTATCTAATGATACCAAAATCAGCTTTCTTCGAATTTTTTCCAGGTTCAATCCTATTTCTACTGAACTATACAAGTAGGCATGTGTTGTAATGTGAGAACCTCAAGTTTTTGTTTAGGGTATGTCTACTAAACCATCAACAAATTGGATAATTAAACACCTAAGGCTGGATTAAAAGCACTCCTATACTGGTATTCATCGATATACCAGTATTTCAATATATCAGTTATCAAAGGATGTCACGGTATGATAATTGGTTATGATAATTTATCACGATTAACAGTATTACCAGTATATTGCAGAGCCTAGTGCACATACAGTAGTTGTGTGGAAAACACATTAAGCTTGTGTGTGTAATATGCTGGAATCAAAATAATATGATTTTCATATACTTATAAAGGGTAAGGAAAAATGTGACCCAGTCAGGGAAAACCGGTCTAATCACGTATTTAAAAGTATCGAGAAATGCCGGTTTTAAGTATTTAGTGTGTTGTAGCTCGCCAATGGTTGAAGTTACGTGTACCAAATTTTCACATGTTTACACCAATTCCTTACCTTCCAGAGCATCCACTGTGCAAGTAGCCAACAACGAAGTTTCCCACCATTTTAGATAGTTTTCAAACCGAGGTTGACTGTATCAGGTGAGCTACAAAATGGGTGAGAGGGGGGCCTGGAAGGCGGGAAAGATGGTGTTCAAAAATTGAAAAGGAAGGTGTAGGGATGAATTAGGTCAAGTTTTGGGCCACTGATGTCTCAAAATTGAAACGAAATTCACAGCAGAGGTACTTATTCAACACCACAGAGCTGTACAGCCACATACAGTCATCCCCAGGCTTACCAGAGTTCCATTAACGCCCCACACCGCACGTACGGATTGCCACTGGGCTTGGGAAAAGCAACCAGACTACTCAAGTCTAGCTGAGTTTGATTGTGGAATTAGATAGTTTATTCATGTAGCTTTGTGTCCTGGGTGAAAAATCGAATCTGCTGACATGGGCGATAAAACCGGTTTTCTCAGACTGGGTCATAAATTAAATATTACACGAGCTGGTAGAGACCGTTACAATAAAAAGTGCTGAAACAAGGGAGAGTATTACTATATGAGTATAGTTATTACCTAGTTTAGCCCATACAATGAACAACAAACCACCATGGCTAAATTGGGGATTAAGCAATATTCTTCCTTTTCTCAGCACTTTTTATTGCAATTGTTTCAAGCATATAAATTTGGCTACAATTATTTGTTATTAATTTTTGTAGCATACTTATGCATGTAAGTCACCATTAGTGAATATACACCTCATCAAAGATTAAAGGATGGCACCAGATATATTAGGTAGTGTTGCACCGATATGAGATTTTGCCGATATTCCAATATCCGATATTGGATAATATTTTCAAGCCGATAAACACAGCCAATCTGATATAGCACAGTATGTCTATCTTGTAGCAATTTTTACTAGAAATTTGATTGTGAAGGACCAATTTAGCTTATTTATAGCAGCAGTATTGCTACAACAGCTGACAGTACACTGAAGCAGTAATACCAACATTGTAGTGCAGGAAAATGCAATTCAATGCATTTGTAAACATTATTTGTTGCATATGAGCATATATTTCTAAATACATACACATATCTGTGTCTGCTGCTTTTTTCATTGTGCTGCCGATCCGATACCAATATACAAAAAATACAGCCGATATATGGTTTTTCCGATAACCAATCCGATTATCAGTGCAACACTAATATTAGGCTATAAGTTATAGTTGTAACACACCCATGAGGTTCGTATAACATGACACCTGAGGGCCGCAGACCTGAGGGTGGAGTTGTTTACAATCAGATACAAACTGAATGAGTATGTTCTAACTGATTTGTGGTATGGGGTGTGTGCAGATCAATGGCACCCATTTGTAACATGGAAGGAACAAGAAAGCAAGGCTAATATTGGCTACCGCCTGAGCGTTGTATACGAGGAACAATTTTACTCACCAATTACTGCCTTGATGGTTAGTTAATTGATTGTTAGCTGGTTTATTCGTTAGTAGCTCGTTTCCCATGTGCAAAGTGTGTATTGATTCCAATCACTCCAGCCATGCATTGTACTGCTTCACGTGGATTAGACAGGTGTGGCTGAAGTGTCTGATGTTCATTGTTGAGTGGTGCAGTGCTATAACAGTCTTGGCTAGCTTAATCTATTTGCAAATGAGCATGTGGTATACAAATAGCTACAGACTCAGCCCAGCAGTTGTACTGCTTCCCTTTCATTCACACAAGTACAGTATTGTGTGCTAATTTGTTCCAGAGCGATTCATCTCCTTGATGTATTAGCCAAATTCAAATTCATTGTGATTCCTGTGTTGGTCTGGTGTTTGGTTTTGTTTGATGTCTTTGAACTAATTAGTGTCCAGACAGTGTGGCCAAAAGGAAATACTTAGCCACGTTACAATTATTTTTACGACTGATGTGTATCACTGGCGGCAACCTTTGATCTGCCCACGTACCATACTAAAACTAAATTTCAAGAAAATCTGAATAGCCATTACTAAGATTAGGGCTGGGACAAAGCTTCAAATGCTTCATTGGTTCATTGGTTCAAAGGTTAAGTAAACTTCGAAGTAAGAAGAATTAACAATGTATCAATGAATCAATGAACAATGGATCGATGAATCATCGATGGTAAGGAATTACAGTATAAAGAACATTATAAATATTGTAAAACATCCTGTACATACAGTAGGGGTGGACAGACCACTCAAAAGCTTTTTTAAAGGTTCATGCCTTGTACTAGCTATATAAATGCGATCGGCTGAACAAAAACTGGTTCAGCTTGACTTAGTTGGTCGCCACTAGCAATCCTCTTTAAATAGACATATTAAAATTTAAAATAAGAAATAAGGATCGCTGAAAAAAGCCACGAAACAAGAAGGGATCGCTGGGGTGGTAATGTAAACCACAAATCCCTATTTTGACTCTTTATACTCAAATGGAGCATTTATAGAGAGTCAAAATAGGGATTTGTGGTAAACATTACCACCCCAGCGATCCCTTCTTGTTTCGTGGCTTTTTTCAGCGATCCCTATTTCTTATTTTTAATATGTCTAGTTTGTGTACTTTTTTCCAAATCCATTTATGGATTATAAGTTAATTGGCACATTAGAGTAGTAAGCTAACAGAGATTCCTCAGTTTAAAAGGTTAACTCAATAACTAGATATCTTAACGTATTATTAATTTTGTATTTATAGAGAGTCAAAATAGGGATTTGTGGTTTACATTACCATCCCAGCGAAATTTTTAATATGTCTAGTTTGTGTACTTTATTCCAAATCCATTTACGGATTATAAGTTAATTGACACATAAGTGTAGTAAGCTAACAGAGATTCCTTAGTTTAAAAGGCTAGCTCATTAGATATGTTAATGCAATCTAATCCAAAACAGCCAAGCTGTAAAAAAAGAGTGCGACCCTCAGAAAGGCTAAGGTGAAAAAAGATGTGAAATCCAAGGTGGCAATTTTAATAATGACAATTCAGGTGAATTTGGTGCCGCTTGGTCAATTGGCACATAATTCACCTGAATTGTTGTTATTCCATTAACCTACCATCACAGCCATTTCTTGGCCACCACCTTGGATTTCACTTTTTTTTTTTCACCATAGCCTTTCTGAGGGCCGCACTCTTTTTTACAGCTTGGCTGTTTTGGATTAGGTTTCACCTCTTTTTGTATTTGTATACCCCAAAGCCGGCCTATGGCCGGCTTTGGGGCTTTTTAAACCTATCTGTTTTTCTTTACTACAGGTAGGCATTCCAGACTGATTTTAAAATTTTGGAAAAATGGGCTTTTTATATCCTCAATAGATAGAGTATTGATTGCCGATCTCAGAAATATATAGTTTGTTGGGTTGGAATTAGCTACTTTGGCATGCACAGTGCTTAAAAACTGAAAAAAGGTACATTTTTTCTCCGGGGCTCCCCATACATTTTACAGGGGAAGATGGCACAATTGAATCATGAAGCCATTTAGCAATCTGGACTATCTTGAAACTGCAGTTGCTTCTAGCTGCAAGTTTGTACATGTAATGAGAGTAACTTCAGGTCTTATTGGATCTCAGCGATCTTTGTATGCTTTGTGGTGAGCAAATATGTTTCACCTACTGCACACTTCTCAATACAATGGTGTATGCCCATAGGCAAGTGGCTATCTCAAGTTGGTAAAAACATCAAGTTAACAACTTATAAAGGTAAACAACTAAAGTGGAGGTGCCACAATGATGCAACAATACTTAAGGTGGAGTTGTGGTTTCAATTATGGCATTGTTATGCTGACTTTGAAGTGGTTTATACTTTTAAGCTGATGACACAACCATCAGAAAATTGCTCTGGAGCTGAAAATTGCTAACCCGAGCGAAATAACTATGCACTTTAAAGTAAGCACCAGTGACTACCTTCCACCCGACCGTACGTTTTTTAAAGTTTTAAAGTATTCTACATACATTACAAGGCTTGAAAAGATTACAAAACAACACAAAACTTACTTATATGTAACGCGCACGATAAAACTAAGATTTTCATGATGATCAGCGTGTGGACAAACCCCACAGCGATTTTCACCCTCATTGGAGCCCGGACGACGGAGCAATCCCAAGTTCAACATCTCGTATTTTGTGCCAGGGTTTTATTGGGGAATATACGGAGAATTTTTTTATTAAAAAATCTCGGATACTGGAATGCCTACTACAGGAAGAAGAGAAAGATGAAGAAGTTTTTAAATACTTTAACTAATTCTGATTTTATCAGTAAATGTACAAATCAAGACACACGGTAGTGTCTCGTGCGGCCCAAGAAGCCGGCGCGCCACACCGTGAGTATATTTACAGGAAGAAAGTAAACGTGATTTTCACACCTTTGTAGCTCCGTGATTCCTTATTTGATTGAAACCAAAGTTGCTACAGAAGTGCCGGCTAGGTAGGGAAGTTCATATTCCAAATTTGTAGAAAATCGCTCCAGCCATTTCCAAGATACGAGCGGCCAAAGTTTGGTTTATTTCTAAAAAAATATATTTAAAAAAGTTTATTTCTTGTTGATACCATCATAATAAATGAGACATGTATATACATTTACAAATTCAGTAACCCTCGGTCACATGCGACCACAAGGCTGGTGATCAAGTGATACCAACGTGGGCATGGCAAGGGAGAAAAGTAATTACAATTACAAACAAAAACAGCAATTACGAAACAAAACAAAAATATTAAATTACAAGTACATTATCACAACCACTCTCGGCAATCCCTTGCCATAAAAATCCTCTGGGATGCAGTCATACAAACCTTCGAGGCATCATCCAGCATCCATCGAACCAGTGACCTTGTGATATTGATGTCCTTATCAATAAAATGTAGTACATTGTAAGTGTTAGTGACTGAAAATTGCTGGAAGTGACCTAAAACGCTGATCTCAAGAGTCTCATAAAAGTTGGTAACATTTAACCGATCTAGCTCTGATAGAATTTGGTGGTATTCAGCCTTATTTTGTTTACGAGATCTAGCCTGCTCAAGATGGTGGGCACTGTCCAATGGACATGTCAGTTCAAATAAAAGTATACTAGACGTTTTTTTTCTTCTTCTTTTCGCACACTTTGCAAAATCTGCCATAAAACACGAATGCGTGCTCCAATCGGGCTGAACTTTGGCACACTTAAAGGGCTCATTACGGCGGATCTCAGTACCAACTTTGGTAGGAATCCGATGAACATTCACGGAGTTATGACCGATTATTTGCGTAAAATAAGATCGAAGGTCTGTCACGCCCACAGGGTAAACCGCTTGAAGGAATGAGCTGAAAATTGCTATGTAGATGGAGTAACTATCGTAAGAGTGCCTTTTTGTTGTTTGAAAGGAATCCAGTTAAAGGCCATCGAGATATGACACAAAATCCAACCTATGTCACAATTACGCGATCGATTTTTATGAATTAAAAAAAACGATTAAGTTTTTACGCCTACCAGGCAAACCGCTTAGAGCAGTGAGCTGAAAATCGGTGTGTAGCTGGAATAATTATAATAGAAAGTCCTTGCCGTAGTACAGAAGAATCGGATTACAAACCACTGAGTTATGATTCCAAAGCCAACTACGTGTAGCATATGCGAGATCGAGATACTCTAATAGAACAGTCACCCTAATAGAGCATTCAGCTACGTTTATAACTTACTCCATTATAGAATTATATGACATTGTAAGTTATTCTGTAGGGAGTTCAGCTACAAACAATTAATCTTATAGACACTTCAGCTACAAGCAAGTCACCCTGTAGAGAGCTCAGCTACAAATATGTTGATGTAGAGATTCAGAACATTAGGTATACCTGGAGACATGATTCAGTTTTACAGGTCCTTGTTCATGGGCTCCAACAGCATTTACCTGAAACATTCAAACTTTACGCTGACCTTCCTGGTTATCTAGCTAGTTCCAGCCCCCCTAGTACCATCCCAACCAATCTTTCCTCCACCCTCAGCAGGCCTGACTTGGTATTGGTTTCTAATGATTCCATTTGTTTGTTCGAATTGACAGTACCAACTAATACCCAGCAACATCTTCTTGCTGCTAGAGCTAGAAAGGAAGATCGATATAGCTCCTTGCAATATGACCTCCAGCTTTCTGGGTTAACTGTCAATCTTGTTCCAATTGAAATTGGTTGTTTAGGCCACTTTTTGCCAGAAACAATTGCTCAAATGGCTACTGCTTGTGAAGTGCCAAAGAAAACCATAAGATCCTTGTTTGAGCAGGCAGCTCGCATTGCTGTGTCCTGTTCTTACAGAATTTTTAATTCTAGAGCCTCCCCGGGCTGGGATCTTTTAGACCACCTTAGGTAAACTTTAAGTATTACATATATGTAGATATAGTTTTTTTTTGTTTTTTTTGTGTATTGTAATTTAATTTACCTTTAGTTAATGTAAGTCTTGCCAGGGCTCCTGTACTGATCCATCAGCACATGGTACCCCTGTGTCTAGGCCCCTGTATGCTTGTAATGTATATTTTGTCTTAATCATTAAGACGTTTATTCTCTCTCTAAGTCACACTGAAGAGAATTCAGCTATAAACAAGTCACCTTGTAGAGAGTTCAGCTACAACAAGTCTCTCTGTAGAGAATTCAGTTACAAACAAGTCACTGTGTAAAGAGTTCAGCTACAAAAAAAGCTACCCAGTAGAGAGTTCATCTAGATCAGCTACAAACAAGTTATATACTTTATGCAATGTTCAGCTACAAGTAAGTTATTCCGTAGAGAGTTCAGCTACAAACAAGTCACTCTGTAGTACAAACAAGTCACTGTGTAGCTGGAGAGTTCAGTAACCAATCAAAAAACCACTCTGTAAAGAGTTCAACTATACAAACATGTTATAACTCTATAGAGAGATCAGCTAGAAACAATTAGTAATCCAGTAGAGAGATCAGCTACAAGACATCACCTTATAGAGAGTTTTGTTACAAAGAAACAATCATGTAGAGAGTTCAGCTGCAAACATATCACCCTGTGGAGAGTGCAGCTATGAACAGATCATCCTGTAGAGAGTTCAGCTAGAAAAAATCATCCTGTAGAGAGATCAGCTAGAAGGATCACCTTGTAGAGAGTTCAACTACAAACAAATCACCCTGCAGATAGTTCATCTACAAACAAGTCACCCTATAGAGAGATCAGCTAGAAGAAGTTACCTTGTAGAGAGTTCAGCTACAATGAAACCATCATATAAAGAGTTCAGCTGCAAATAAATCACTCTATAGAAAGTTCAGCTACGAACAGATCACCCTGTAGAGAGATCAGCTAGAAGAAATCACCTTGTAGAGAGTTCAGCTACAAAGAAACCACCATGTAGAGAGTTCAGCTGCAAACAAATCACCTGTAGAGAGTTCAGCCAGTAACAAGTTCACCCTGTAGAAAGATCAGCTAGAAACAAGTCACCCTGTAGAGAGAGCAGCTACAAAGAAACCATCCTGTAGAGAGTTCAATTACAAACAGATAACCCTATAGAGAGTTCAGCTAGAAACAAGTCACCATGTAGAGAAATCAGCTAGATACAAGTCACCCTGTAAAGAGATCAGCTACAAAGAAACCATGCTGTAGAGAGTTCAATTGCAAACAGAAAACCCTATAGAGAGTTCAACTAGAAACAAGTCACCATGTAGAGAGATCAGCTAGAAACAAGTCATCCTGTAGAGAGATCAGCTAGAAACAAGTCACCCTGTAGAGAGATCAGCTACAAAGATACCATCCTGTAGAGAGTTCAATTACAAACAGATAACCCTATAGAGAGAAACAAGTCACCATGTAGAGAGATCAGCTAGAAACAAGTCATCCAGAGATCAGCTAGAAACAAGTCACCCTGTAGAGAGATCAGCTACAAAGAAACCATCCTGTAGAGAGTTCAGCTACAATCAAGTTACGCTATAGAGAGATCAGCTAGAAACAAATCATCTTGTAGAGAGTCCAGTTGCAAACAAATCACCCTGTAGAGAATTCAGCCACCTTGTAGAGAGTTCAGCTTGAACAAGTCACCTTGTAGAGAGTTCAGCTACAAAGAAATCACCATGTAGAGAGTTCAGCTACAAACAAATCACCGTGTAGAGAGTTCAACTAGAAACAAATCATCCTGTAGAGAGTTCAGCTAGAAACAAATCACCCTGAAAAAGGTTCAGCTAGAAACAATGAGAGTTTTAGCTACAATTCAGTTATGTAAGAAGTCACCTTATTAACTACAGTATGTGATAATCATCATTCAATGTTAAATATACAAATATTTCATCAGACAAAAGCTATACACACAATTACTGTACCTCCTTTCTTCCACAATTCCTTACAAGTTAAAAAGAAGCATCAAAGCCATATGGTCAGCTTTGTGGCTTGCAATGCAAAAAGAAGTGATATCTAAATCAAAACAGCCAAGCTGTAAAAAACGAGTGCAGCCCCCAAGGTGACTAGGAGGAGGCAACACAAATTCACCTGAATTGTCGTAATTAAAATTTTTGCCATTAACCTACCATCAGAGCCATTTCTTGGCCGCCACCTTGGATTTCACATCTTTTTTCACCTTGTGGGCCGCACTCTTTTTTTACAGCTTGGCTGTTTTGGTTTAGATTATATATACAATAATACATTTATTACATGTTAATTATTCCCTACAGATAACTTGTTTGCAACTCTCTACAGGGTAATTTGTTTGTAGCTGAACTCCCTACAAGGTAACTTCTTCTAGCTGATCTTTCTACAGGGCAATTTGTTTGTAGCTGAGTTCTCTACAGGGTGATTTGTTTGCAGCTGAACTCTCTACATGGTAGTTTCTTTGTAGCTGAACTCTCTGCAATGTGACTTCTTCTAGCTGAACTCTCTACAGGTGATTTGTTTGCAGCTGAACTCTCTACATGGTGGTTTCTTTGTAGCTGAACTCTCTACAAGGTGACTTCTTCTAGCTGATCTCTTTACAGGGTGATTTGTTTGTAGCTGAACTCTCTACAGGTGATTTGTTTGTAGCTGAACTCTCTACATGGTGGTTTCTTTGTAGCTGAATTCTCTAAAGGGTGATCTGTTCGTAGCTGAACTCTCTACAGGGTGATTTGTTTGCAGCTGAACTCTCTACATGATAGTTTCTTTGTAGCTGAACTCTCTACAAGGTGATTTCTTCTAGCTGATCTCTCTACAGGGTGACTTGTTTCTAGATGGACTCTCTACAGGGTGACTTAAGTGAATGTAGCTGAATTGTCTATCAGATTAACTGTTTGTAGCTGAATTCCGTACAGAATATCTTGCAATGTAATATAATTCTATAATGGTGTAAGTTATAAACGTAGCTGAATGCTCTATTAGGGTGACTGTTTTATTAGAATATTTCGATCTCGCATTTGCTACACGCAACACCTGTGAGTATATTGACAGGAAGAACAAAAATGCAATTTTCGCACCTCAGTAACTCTGTGCTGCCTTGATGAAACAAGAAGAGTTTTGCTGTGGACACGTCCGCCAACTTCAGTACCCAACATACCAAATTTGAGCGAAATTGCTTCAAGCGTTCCCGAGATATGTCACTTCAAAAAGTGGCTTAGTTTCTTTGTTTTTTCTTCTTATTTTTCTTCCTCTTTTTGCATACTTACAAAAACTGCTATAAAACGCGAACGCTATAGAGCTTATGCAGGGGGCGTGGTAATTATCTCTAAGCGCCCAGCTCTTACACTCGTTAGCACCGTTCCGCCATTTGTAGGGTAGAAACGTTGCTTAGTGAAACTGCCCATGGATAGTGCACAACGCGTAAAAAAGGCGTTTTCTTATTCACAGTATTATTTAGAACAGTCAGGAGACACCAAGGATCGATATCTCGATAAATTGAAGTTGATTTGTTGCGAGGAAGATCCCTATTGCCGACTGGAGAAGCCTTCATCATTTTCAGAACATGCTATTGAGTGGAATGAATGGCCAGATGTGATGTACGGAGATGTATATAACTACCTAATACTGACACCTAGTCTTTACACACATAAACAACTTAAAACTTACAAAAGTCTGGAGGTTTTCAATCAAGTTGTGAATGGATGGGTGAGTGACGTTATTTGCAGTGTCAGTCGATCCAGTAGTACCAAGCTTTACTTGTTTACAGCACTTGTTAAACATTCACAAAGCCTTTCATTACCCTCACTGAAGGTATGGGTTTCAGTTAAACAGAGTGGAGAAGTGTTGTGTGCTCACTGTACATGTATGGCTGGTGCTGGAGAGGCTTGTTCACACATTGCTTCTGTGTTGTTCATGTTGGAGTTAAATACTCAGATGAAGCAGCAGTTTTCGTGCACATCATTGCCGTGTTCATGGCTACCAAGCACTTTTCGAAGTGTCCCATTTTCTGAAATTGGTAAAATAGACTTCACTACACCAAAGCATAAGCGCAAACAAACTGTCACTGAAGGATGTGGAGACCCATCTACGAAAAGCAAAAAGTTTTCTATTCCTAAGTCTACTGATTCTGATTTAGCCACTTTTCATAATGAGATGTCTCAAGGGCTGGGGAAACCAGTTGTGCTGTCATTGATGGCTGAGTATAATGATTCTTATGTTCCAGAAACAGAATCTGGGGTTTTACCCAAACCTTTAACAGAGCTGCATGATCCGACGGCAATGGAGATGGCATATAATGATCTTTTGACCAAATGTGAAGATATTTACGAGACTGTGTCTTTCACATTTAATCAAGCTGTCATGGTGGAGGAGCGCACAAGAGAACAAAGTAAATGTCGAGCTTGGTTTGAGCAACGTGCGGGTAGGATAACAGCTTCTAAGTTGCGTGAAGCTTTGCATACTAACCATTTTCAACCATCTGTTTCCCTGATCAAG
Source organism: Dysidea avara (assembly GCF_963678975.1). Lineage (NCBI taxonomy): Eukaryota > Metazoa > Porifera > Demospongiae > Dictyoceratida > Dysideidae > Dysidea > Dysidea avara. Next base: position 28,292,493 of record NC_089272.1, read on the forward strand.
GCTATATGCTATCCTGAGCAGTGTAAATTTACTTCTTCTGCATGCCAGTATGGGTGCAAGCATGAAGATATTGCCAGGGTAGCATATACAGAAAAAATGCAAGCTTGTCATGAGAATTTTATGGTAATACAATGTGGCCTTATTTTGGATCCTGAATTTCCATTCTTGGGTGCCACACCAGACGGCCTTGTCTACTGTAAGTGTTGTGAGAGTCGTGTTTTAGAAATCAAGTGTCCTTTCTCCTGTAAGAATAAAGCATTTTCAGAAGCCATTCTTGATAATTCTTCCTTCTTTTTAGAAGACGACAATGGCAGACTCGCACTTAAGGAAGATCATATTTATTATTATCAAATCCAACTGCAGGTGAAGCTATGCCACATGCAACATTGTGATTTTGTAGCTTGGAGGGAAGGTGAAATATTTCACCAGATGGTAGAGCTGGATTCTGATTTCATTGACTCGGCTATACATGACGTTGAACCATTCATTAAATTGGCCATATTACCTGAACTAGTAGGAAAGTGGTTCAGCAAGCAACCAATAATGCCACTGCAGTCATCAAGCAGTACAGCTGCTAGTGGTGGTGCAAGCTCCAGTACTAGCATGTCTGTTGATGCAAGTGTAAACCAGGTGGATTCCACAGACTCTCACATTACTAAGGTGGATGCTACTGCAGGCTCGAGGAGCAATGATGTCCATAATTCAAGTTCTTCAGATGAACAGGAAGGATACTGCTATTGCGGTAAAGGAGAAGACTATGATAACATGATTTGCTGTGATAACAAGGATTGTTTGATAGGATGGTTTCATTTTTCATGTTTAAAAATGACCAAAAAAGATGTTCCGAAAGGGAAATATTTTTGTCCAGACTGCCACAATCAGAGGAGTTCTAAGAGATCAAAGAAGGCAATGAAACATCATTAATATACTCTACTGTACATGCACTTTCATATCCTAAATGTAAATAAAATGAATGTTACGTAAATATCAACAATATTATTTATTACAATGACAGGTACAACTTAGTAAATAATTAAAATGGTACTACAGAGTCACAACAGTTACGTAGCGCACAACATATTACAACTATTTTATCAACAGGACACACACCCTCTTCGTCACCTTTGAGCATGTTAATAGACAGAGTTGATTGTAATATGGAATATTTTTGCCTTACTAGCCCAATAACTCTTTCAACATGAATTCTAACATGAGAAAGCTGGCGAGCAGTGTCAACTTCTAGCTTACTTAACTACTTTTTCCCTCTTGTAAAGGGAGGTACCTTGACTTCTGCACAATACATTCCTGCAGCTTTTTCTATTGTGAAGCCACGATCTGCTAAGATGACATCTCCAGGTAACAGTAATGACGGAAGGAGTGATAGTATAGGATGTAGTTCGGTAACTAGATGAGCGTCCTCTTCGTGATGGACACGGATACAACTACTCACGCTGCCACTATTATTCTATCACGTGTTAAGCTCTAAATACAGTGCAGCATTACAACATTATTGTGTGCGCATGCGAGTGTGTGTATATAGTTATCAGTTCAGTCGCAATCTCCGACATCCTCCGGGGGGGCACGGATGCACTTCGCCCAATCCCTTATCTGCTTCCGGGCCTGTTCTGCAGCTCTCCGTTTCGGACGATTGTCAATGTGTGGGCCACTTGGATTAGTTATAGGTCCTTCCTGGTTATCTGGTTCATTAACGACTTGACTTCGCATATTTGTTGCATCACTTGTTACTTCCAGTGGATATAACTTCAAGACAGGTCTGTTGGTAACGCCGTTCTTTGTACGAATGTTTGCTGAGCGGACCAATCCATCATTACCTGCCACTAAGCTTTCAACTACAGCTAGCTTCCAGTTAATGCGTACACAGTCGTCATGTACCAACACTATGTCGCCAACCTTGATTTGTTGGCCACCTCTTCCTGAAGGACGATAAAATTCTCTCAACGAAGTCAAGTATTCATTTCTCCATCTGCTGGTAAAGTGTTCTAGCAGGATTGACTGCTTCTTGGCGTTTCTCCTCAGTTGATCTGCGTCCAGGTAACTGGGGTCTGATATATCTTCAATGGTGGCTTGTTCATGAGGCAGTTTAGTCAGCCGTCGTCCATGTAAGAGATGTGCCGGTGTAAGTGGCTCTAGGTCTGATATGTCATCGGAAATGTAGGTTAGAGGGCGATCATTCAGGATGGCTTCAACTTCTGCTGTGATTGTTTGGAGTGTCACAAGATTAACATGGGCCCTTCCTAGCGTCTTCTTCACCGCCATCTTGGTGAGGCCAATAAGCCGTTCCCAATAACCTCCAAACCATGGTGCTCTCTTTGGTATAAATTTCCACACTGTACCTTCCCGGCCCAATGTAGTGGCAATTTCCTCTGATGTCAGAAGCTTGGAGAGTTCTTCTGCAGCTGAAGAGTATGTGGTTGCATTGTCTGACATCATGATAACTGGCAATGATCTCCTGGCAACGAAGCGACGAAAGGCAAGCAAGAAAGTTGTAGTGGAGAGGTCTGTAACTACTTCCAGGTGTATTGCCCTAGAGGTGGCGCAAGTAAATAGGCAGATGTAGACTTTGTTTTCCTCATTGTTCTGTTGTTTGACGTACAGAGCTCCTGTAAAGTCTACGCCAGTGATGGAAAATGGTGGTACATCCTGCACTCTGACCTTCGGAAGTGGTGCTGATTCAGGGGCTGCATATGGTCTTCCTCCATGTCGTCTACATATTGTGCATTGTCGTAAAAGTTTCTTGACATACTGACGCCCTGAAGGTATCCAGTATGATTGTAGGATGGCTGTCAGGGTAGATCCAACACCTGCATGGGAAAGAAAGACATGCGTGTGGTAAACAATAAGTGCGGTTAGGTGGTTATTCTGAGGCAACAGGTATGGGAACCTGGCCAGCTCACTGAGAGGAGCATTGTGTATCCGTCCCCCACACCGCAAGAGGCCCCTGTCATCCATAAACAACCGAAGTTGCCTGACAAGAGGTGGCTTCTTCACTTCAGGACGGATGCACTTGGATTTGGCACTAGCCATCTCCAATGGGTATCTAAGCTCTTGGCAAGCTTGGATCCATCTAGTTTGTGCAGAGTTGAGCTCTTTGGCAGTTAGGGGGCCATGCAGCTTGGGCCGTGATCTGCACAGGTTGTTTACGAATCTGTATACGTACGCTGTGACAGCCCAAAGCTTGTGTAGTGAGCTGTGGTTGTTCAGTTGGATGATCTTGTGAAGACCAACATCGGGATTGGTAGGTGGCTGAGGTGTGAATTCCTCCGCAATAGCTGCGGCTGCATGCAAGTGAATCTGTGGCTCCGGCTGCCATGTTGGCCAAGCGTGAGGTGTAGTCAACCACGGTAGGCCCTTCCACCACAGATTACCTTGTGAGTTAAGGAGCTCGAAACTTATGCCACGCGTCAGCAGGTCAGCAGGGTTATGTGCAGTGGGGCAGAAATTCCAAGTTGCATTTGGGAAGGCTGTTCTGATCTCTACCACTCGGTGTTGAACAAATTGTGGCAACTGTTTCATGCTTGCCAGCCAGTGCAGCACAATCTGGCTATCCCCCAGAAATGGGTGGGAGTATCCTGTAGTTGCAGAGCATCTTGAATGAATGTTGCAACTCTTGAGGCAATAACAGCAGCCATCAATTCAAGCTTTGGTAGAGTCAGACTCTTCAGTGGAGCAACACGGTTCTTGGCCATCACAAATGTTACAATGTCATCACTCACAAGGAAGGCTACTGCTCCGTATGCCTTCGTGCTGGCATCTGCAAACACGTGTAGTGTGATATCGGGTCTGTGGAAGACCTTCTTGAGGTAGCATCGGTCGATGGTTAACTCAGACAGCCTCTGAATATCACTGATGATGATATTCCACTCGTCTCTGATGTTGGCATCCAATGGTTCATCCCATTCCACCCGTAATTGCCAGAGCTTCTGCATAAAGAGTTTGGCACGCACAGACACTGGGCTAGTAATGCCCAGGGGGTCAAATAACTTGGATGTATCCTTCAATACTTCACGTTTGGCGGTCAATGTGATTGGGTGGCGTAATCCCTTCAGTGAGAGTGATAACTTGTCTGTTGACGTGTCCCATCGAATTCCAAGGACATTGATGGGGTTGGAGCTGTCAAATGTTCCATCTTGTTGTGACAGTTCCACCAGTTGTTTACTGTTCGATGCCCAGGCCCTCAGATTGAACTTGGCTTCAGACAGCATGGATCTCGCCTGTCGGTAGAAACGTACAGCTTCCTTCTCAGTATTGCACCCTGTAACCACATTATCAACATACAGGTTACACCGTATGTTGTGAGAAATGAGAGTATCATGTTGCAACAAGTGACGGTTAAGGGTGGCAAACAACATAAAGGGGGAACTTACAGATCCAAACAGCACTGTCCGAAATCGGTAGACCGTGAATTCACTGTTAGGATTGCTGGGATCTGAGAGCCAAAGAAACCTTGTGAAGTTGCGATCTTTCTCCCGCAGAGCTATGTGAAGGAAAGCCTACTCTATATCAGTTGAGATACCATAGAGGTGAGAGCGGAAGCGGAGAATGATTGATGTTAAGTCATTGAGAAATGGAGGACCTGTGAGGAGGCAGTCATTCAGGCTACGGTACTCGCGTGACTGGCGGCAGCTACAGTCATACACTATCCTTATAGAAGTAGTGGCTGAGTCCTTGCTCACTGGGTGGTGAGGGATGTAGTGGGACAGAGTACTCTTGTCAGACTCTGGAACAAGCTCAATGAAGCCTCTGCTTAACTGCTCCTTAAGGATTGCATCGTATGTTTGTAGCAAACCGGGGGACTTAGCAAGTCTACGAGCTAAGGATCTAGTACGCCTCTGGCACACTTCAAGATTGTCTGGAAGTGGGAGATGTTCCTCTCTCCAAGGGAAGCCTGCACAATAGGTTCCATCATTCAACCTTGAGATGTGAGAGGCAGAGTATGAAGTTAGAAATTGAGCATCTGATTTGTCTGGTTCTGTTGGTGTGATTGCTGTGTCTTCTACCTGCCAGAATCTTTGCAAGTCACACTCCTCCTGATGATGTGCTGTAATGACATGAAGGGAATTAACGCTAGTGCTAGGTGGTCGGGGTAGTAGAGCAGGTCCGGAAAGCAAGTATCCAAGCTTCGAGCTCATGGCAGTTGGACCAGCTCCTCTAACAATGTGGTCCCCAACCAGGTCCCAGTAGTGGTCTGCTCCTATGAGCAATGAGATGTCGAAGTTCTCAGCTGCCGTGACTGGGTGGGCCAGTGGTAGTCCCTTAAGATGAGGTAGCCGTAGGACATCTGTATGCAGGGGATTGGAAATAGGTGTGGCTATAGTAGGCACTACCAGTGCTGAAAGTGGTACCATTTCCCCAGTGGGTGTTCTAATTCTGATTGACACTGTGTTCATTTGCTTGTGCAGTGGTTTGTTAGTACCAAACGATGACAGACTGATGTTTTCAAATCTGTATGGTGTTAACTCTAAGTCATTTGCAAGCTTCTCTGTGAGGAAGGATCGCTGCGATCCTTCATCAAATAGGATATTAGCTTCAGCCTGCAGGTTGGTGCCGACAACAATGGCAATAGCGGTCTTTAGCAGACAGGTAGTGTGTTTGGCAAGCTGGCGTGGTGCTAGTGTGGTGAAGGTCGCGGTGTTAGTAGTAGCAGTTGATGGTGGAGTTACTTCACTGGAGGTGGTGTTACTGGGAATGGTGGGAATGGTGTCACTAGTGGTCTGTTTGGCTGGATCGTTGCAGATGCTAGTATGATGTTTGTTGCCACATTTGCGACACCGGTTCTTGGAATTACATTGGGATATGTGATGATGGGCAAGGCAGTTGAAACACAGGCGTTGTTGCTTAATGATCTCTACGCGAGATGTGGCGTCTTTGTGTACTTCACAATTAAGTGCAGTGTGGTTTCCTTTGCAGAACACACAACTTAGCTTACTGTTGATCTCTCTCTTTCCATGCGGTTTGCGGTGCAGCAATGTGTGGAAGGAGGCAGTAGGACTGCCTTGTTGACTAGCGGATATTTGTTGGCCTGTCTCAAATATCCTTATCTCATTACAGATAGCAGTCTGTATTTCTAGCACGGTCCACTCTGCACTGGTATGGCCTCTGGCCATGTTTCTCCTGGTTTCTTCAGGCAGCTTGGTTAGTATCATTGGGGCCAACAATGTGTCCAGAGATTCTGGTGACTTGCCTAGAGATTCCAGACAATGGACATGGGTTTCCACGGTGTCATGAAAAAATCTCAGACTAGCCAGCTTGTTGGATGGCTTCGGGAGATCCAGCAGGGCTTGAATGTGTGCGGAAATGATCTTCTGTGACTGCCCATAATGCTCTTTTAATAGAGTCACCGAGTGATTATAATTCAGATTTGTGAGGGGAAGTCCAGTGATCACTCTTGATGCCTCACCTCTCAGCTGGGCTCGCAAGTAGCTGAGTTTCTGAACGCCACTGAGGGACGGGTTAGTGTCAATGGCAGCTGTAAAACAGTCCCAGAAAGGCTGCCAATCAAGTGGTTCTCCACTGAAGACTGGGATCTCCAGCTTGAAGAGGCGGGCGCCAAAGTGATATGTAGGAGGGATATCACTACCTGTAGTGGACTTGTGTGTATGAGCCATGTGTGCTGAGGTGTTAGCATGGGCCACGTGTGCTGAGGTGTTAGCATGGGCCATGTGTGATGTGGAGTGTGCGTGAGTATTACTTGAATCAGCCGCAGGCTGATGTGAACTATTGCTACTATTATTGGTACTCACGTGATCCACCTGTTTAATGTTTGACTGCTGTTTTGTTGGAGTCTCTTCTTTTCCACTCTGAGGCTCCCGTGGCTGGGGCAGAGGGTTTGTCTGCTCAGTGGGTGCTGTTCGTTCAGCTACGTCTGCCTTCGAGAGTGTCTGCAGGGTGTGCTGGATCAGTGCCATCTTCTCCGACAAGGTGGTTTGCAGGTCGGCTGCTTCGAACACTGCTGTTTCGATTTTCTCTTCATCCTCCGTATTATCGATGATCTTATCGTCCAATTCTTCGAATACGCGGGCTTTGAGGCGAAGCTGCTTCAGGTTTTCTGCCAGAAGGACGGAATCGGATATAACTGCCGTGGCGTCTGTTTCTTCTTCGTTGGCGGTTGAGAGCTTGGCCAAAATATCGTCTGCACTGGCGAGTATCTTGGCTAAATGGCACTTATGGCCGCGGCGTGAACTAATCAACTTCTTTAGGTCGCTCATCCAGATGCTCAGGTCACAGTACCAGAAATGACGGAAGGAGTGATAGTATAGGATGTAGTTCGGTAACTAGATGAGCGTCCTCTTCGTGATGGACACGGATACAACTACTCACGCTGCCACTATTATTCTATCACGTGTTAAGCTCTAAATACAGTGCAGCATTACAACATTATTGTGTGCGCATGCGAGTGTGTGTATATAGTTATCAGTTCAGTCGCAATCTCCGACAAGTTTTGAGAGGAGACCACAGTTCTCAGTTAAATGTACATCAGATACCCTTCCGCCCCAGCCTTTAGATATAAACGATACTGACCCCTGAGGAGTGATGCCTATTAAGAATTTGCATGTGTTGTGCTTCTTATAGTTTGACCATGTTTGAGCCCTTGCCATCAGTGAAGTTGGCCTGTCTATGAACACTTCAAAACAGTCTATAACAATCGCACATTTCCAAAAATTTTTCCTGAAACATGTTGGCATTGTCTTCCATAACTGATCCTACTCTGGCCAATAAATCAACGGTGATAACTTTACATGAAGTACATCTAGCCACTTGGTAATGCATCGGGAAATCGTAGATTGGTTTACACCAAAGCGATATGCCAAATCTTGATCAGGAATATTAAGTCGTAGCTTAATCAAAGTAATCAAGAGCTGATCAAACATGGGACAGCCAGAAAAATGACATTCAGGTAGACCCTTTATCACCAAATTGTATATGGCTAGCAAAACTGCAAACGATGGTAGGCCTGTATAAAACTTCACTTGCTTATCATTCTCTTCTAAGCTCTGTCGACTTACTATCCTTGTCAGCAACTCATCAACCTTTGTATTCAGTTTAGCTTCTCTTGTTCTTAGCTGTTCAAGCTCTTCTACAGCTTGGTTGTATTTCAGGAGTAGGTCATCATATTTCTTGAGTAGTTCATCATACTCTAGTCGTGTCTCTTCAGCTTGTTGCAATCTGTTCATTTCATCCAACCTCTTTTGTTTGGCATCTTCAATCTCCTTTCTTTGTTCAGCTTCTCTCCTTTCTTCTTCTCTCAACAATCTCTCCCTCTCATCTTCTTCACGTCTTTCCTCTCCTCCTCTAAGCTTTGCTGCTCCTCTATTTCTTTCAGCCTCCGTTCTTCTTCCAATTTTCTTGCTTCTTCTTGCCTTTTGCTAGACTCAGCAAGCTCTTGCATTCTGGTTTCCTTTGCCTTTTTCTTTTGCTGATCAGTGATCTCGGTCTGCTCTATCCTCCGTTTTCTGGAAGCTGTTCTTCGAAAATCCGCGACCTGAGCTTCCATCTTTCGTTTCATAGGACTGTCAACGCGTTGAAAGATTGTAGGGGTGTAGTTCGGTGCAAACTGGTTGTTACTCTTTTGTCCATCAATGAAATGTTCACTACATATTACCGTGTGCTCGGTTGGGTACCAGTTCTTCCTGTTTACAGCAGCAATCCATTTATTTCTTCGATCTAGATCCGCTGGGAAAATATAAAAACTTAATCCACTCCCTCTTACACACAAATTGGAACAATTCACAGCACAACACTCCTTTGGCATCTTGTACCTGTATACCCTACAAATGGCGGACTGGTCCTAACGCGTGTCTTAAATTGGTAAGAGCTAGGCGCTTAGAAATAATTACCACGCCCCCTGCATAAGCTCTATATCCGATTGCCTTGATATTTGCCACAGAAGGAAGATATAACGGTGCATCTCGGTACCAACTTTGGCTGAAATACAATAAAAAGGCAGAGTTATTAGCGATTATTCACGAAAAATAACACCAATGTGTTGTCACGCCTACAGGGTAAACCGAAGCTGAAAATCGGTGGGTGAATAGGTTATTATTATTATTATTATTATTATTGGTAATACTGTGCAGACCTCTTAGAGTATAGTGCACAGGTCACAACATACATACAAGTATACAAATTAAATAATTGCTAGTTTTTGTTTGAACTGATCAATATCATTGGAGTCAATCACATTTTGGGGTAGATCATTCCAGATTTTGATTGCCGAAGGGAAAAAGGAGTACATATAAGAATCAATCCGTGTCATTGGTTGCATAAATCTCATATTATGACCTCTGGTACTATGTACAGTGGATATGGATGTCAGAAACGGATTTACTGGGATGTCAACAAGGTGGTTAATTATTTTAAACATCATTATGGCTTTCAGTTCATCTCTGCATCGTGCAAGTGTAGGCCAATTAAGGTCTGTAAGCATTTGCGTGACACTAGCGTAACGGGAGTAGTTGCTGGTCTTAACTATATTGAACCTCAAACCTTTTGTGGATTAAAAGAAATCGAGCTAAAAACCAGGAAGATACAACGAAGAAACCAACAGTGTGTAATAATTATGCAATCGAGATTAGCTAATAAAAAACTTCTACTTATCACGCCTACCAGAAAAACCGCTTGGGGTAATGCTTTGAAAATCGCTGTACAGATGGAGTAATCATCTTAGAAAGGCTCTTCAATGATGTAAAAGAATCAGACTTAAAGCCACGGAGTTATAACACGAAATCCAACTTGGTGTAGCAAGTGCAAGATCGAAATACTCTAATAGAGCAGTCATAATAATAGAGCAGTCACCCTGAAGAGAATTCAAGAGATCAGCTAGAAACAAATAATCTGTATAGAGATCAGCTACAAACAAATCACCCTGTAAAGAGCTCAGTAACAAACAATTCACTCTGTAGATAGATCAGTTAAAAGAAGTTACCTTGTAGGGAGTTCAACTACAGAAAGAGATAGTTCAGCTAGAAGAAGTCACCTTGTAGAGAGTTCAGCTACAAAGAAACCACCAGGTAGAGAGTTCAGCTACAAACAAGTCACCCTGTAGAGAGAGAAGCTAGAAGAAGATACCTTGTAGAGAGTTCAGCTACAAAGAAACCATCATGTAGAGAGTTCAGCTGCAAACAAATCACCTGTACAGAGTTCAGCTGCAAACAAATCACCCTGTAGAGAGATCAGCTAGAAGAAGTTACCTTGTAGAGAGTTCAGTTACAAAGAAACCACCATGTAGAGAATTCAGCTACAAACAAGTGACCCTGTAGAGACATTACCTAGAAGAAATTACTTGTAGAGAGTCCAGCTACAAAGAAACCGTCATGTAGAGAGTTCAACTACAAACAAGTTACCCTGTAGAGACATCAGCTAGAAGAAGCTATCTTGTAGAAATTTCAGCTACAAAGAAACCATCATGTAGAGAGTTCAGCTGCAAACAATTCACCTGTAGAGAGTTCAGCTACAAACAAATCACCCTGTAGAGAAATCAGCTAGACGAAGTTATCATGTAGAGAGTTCAGCTACAAACAATTTGCCCTGTAAAGAGATCAGCTAGAAGCTGTTACCTTGTAGGGAGTTCAGTTACAAAGTAACCACCATGTAGAGAGTTCAGCTACAAACTAGTAACCCTGTAGAGACATCAGCTAGAAGAAATTACCTTGTAGAGAGTTCAGCTACAAAGAAACCATCGTGTAGAGAGTTCAGCTGCAAACAAATCACCTGTACAGAGTTCAGTTGCAAACAAATCACCCTGTAGAAAGATCAGCTAGAAGAAGTTACCATGTAGAGAGTTCAACTACAAACAATTCACCCTGTACAAAGATCAGCTAGAAGAAGTTACCTTGTAGAGAGTTCAGTTACAAAGAAACCACCATGTAGAGAATTCAGCTACAAACAAGTGACCATATAGAGACATTACCTAGAAGAAATTACCTTGTAGAGAGTTCAGCTACAAACAATTCACCCTGTACAGAGATCAGCTAGAAGCTGTTACCTTGTAGGGAGCTCAGTTACAAAGTAACCACCATGTAGAGAGTTCAGCTACAAACTAGTAACCCTGTAGAGATATCAGCTAGAAGAAATTACCTTGTAGAGAGTTTAGTTACAAAGAAACCACCATGTAGATAGTTCAGCTACAAACTAGTGACCCTGTAGAGACATGCATCAGCTAGAAGAAATTACCTTATAGAGAGTTCAGCTACAAAGAAACCATCATGTAGAGAGTTCGACTACAAACAAGTGACCCGGTAGAGACATCAGCTAGAAGAAGTTACCTTGTAGAGAGGTCAGCTACAAAGTTCAGCTGCAAACAAATCACCTGTAGAGAGTTCAGCTACAAACAAATCACCCGTAGAGAGATCAGCTAGAAGTTACCATGTAGGGAGTTCAGCTACAAACAATTCACTCTGTAGAGAGAGCAGCCAGAAGAAGTTACCTTGTAGAGAGTTCAACTACAAACAAAGCACCCTGTAGAGAGATCAGCTAGAAGAAATTACCTTGTTGATAGTTCAGCTACAAACAATTCAACCTGTAGAGAGATCAGCTAGAAGAAGTCACCTTGTAGAGTGTTTAGTTACGAATAAACCGCCATGTGGAGAGTTCTGTAATAAATATATGTATATATATAATCTAATCCAAAACAGCCAAGCTGTAAAAAAAGAGTGCAGCCCTCAGAAAGGCTATGGTGAAAAAAGATGTGAAATCTAAGGTGGCGGTCAAGAAATAGCTTTGATGGTAGGTTAATGGTAAAAATTTTAATAACGACAATTCAGGTGAATTTGGTGCCGCTTGGTCTTGGCACAAAATTCACCTGAATTGTCATTATTAAAATTTTTACCATTAACCTACCATCACAGCCATTTCTTGACCGCCACCTTGGATTTCACATCTTTTTTCACCATAGCCTTTCTGAGGGCCGCACTCTTTTTTTACAGTTTGGCTGTTTTGGATTAGATTTCACATCTTTTTGTATTTGTATACCCCAAAGCCGGCCTATGGCCGGCTTTGGGGCTTTTTGAACCTATCTTTTTTCTTTACCACAGGAAGAAGAGAAAGATGAAGAAGTTTTTAAATACTTTAACTAATTCTGATTTTATCAGTAAATGTTCAAATCATATATATAATAATACATTTATTATATGTGACCGGGCCTGCGATAATAGGGCATGTGGGCACATGATTTTTGCCTACTTTTTCACACTTACATCACTCATAACTGTTTGTACCATTGTGCTATGACATTGCAAGTTTCCGCTCTTAGTGAGCATTTAATTGGCATCATGATGCAAGTTACAGAATGGAAATATACGTTTCCAGTACTGAGATATGACCTGTACAGTGATGGAGTGTAGTTTGTGCCCACATGCCCTGTTTTCGCAGGCCCAGTCACATATGTTAATTATTCCCTACAGATAACTTGTTTACAAGGTGATTTGTTTGTAGCTGAACTCCCTACAAGGTAACTTCTTCTAGCTGATCTTTCTAAAGGGCGATCTGTTTGTAGCTGAGTTCTCTCCAGGGTGATTTGTTTGCAGCTGAACTCTCTACATGGTGGTTTCTTTAGAGCTGAACTCTATACAAGGTGACTTCTTCTAGTTGATCTCTACAGGGCGATTTGTTTGTAGCTGAACTCTCTACAAGGTGACACTTTTAGCTGATCTCTCTACAGGATGACTTGTTTCTACCTGAACTCTCTACAGGGTGATCTGTTCATAGCTGAACTTTCTACTGGGTGATTTGTTTGCAGCTGAACTCTCTACATGGTGGTTTCTTTGTATAGCTGAACTATCTACAAGGTAATTTCTTCTAGCTGATCTCTCTACAGGGTGATATGTTTGTAGCTGAATTTTGTACAGGTGATGTGTTTGCAGCTGAGCTCTTTACAGAATGGTTTCTTTGTAGTCTCTACAAGGTAACTTGATATATCTACAGGGTCACTAGTTTGTAGCTGAATTCTCTACATGGTGATTTCTTTGAAACTGAACTATCTACAATGTGGCTACTTCTAGCTGATCTTTCTACAGGGTGATTTGTTTGTAGCTAAACTCTCTACAAGAAAACTTCTAACTGATCTCTGAACAAGGTCACTAGTTTGTAGCTGAACTCTCTACATGGTGGTTTCTGAACTCTCTACAAGTGACTTCTTCTAGCTGATCTCTCTACAATGAGATTTGTTTGTAGCTGAAGTATCTATAGGTGATTTGTTTGCAGCTGAACTCTCTACATTATGGTTTCTTTGTAGCTGAACTCTCTACAAGGTAACTTCTTCTAGCTGATATCTCTACAGGGCGATTTGTTTGTAGCTAAACTCTCACATGATGGTTTCTTTGTAGCTGAACTCTGATTTCTTCTAGCTGATCTTTCCACAGGGTGATTTGTTTGTAGCTGAACTCTCTACAAGAAAACTTCTTGTAGCTGATCTCTCTACAGGGAGATTTGTTTGTAGCCGATCTCTCTACAGGGTGATTTGGTTGTAGCTGATCTCTCTACAGTGGGTGATTTGTTTGTAACTGAAATCTCTACAGGTTGATTTTCTTGTAACTGAAGTCTCTACACGGTGTTTTGTTTGTAGCTGATCTCTCTACAGGGTAATTTGTTTGTAGCTGAACTCACTGCAAGGTGATTTGTTTGTAGCTGATCTCTCTACAGGGTGGTGTGTTTGTAGCTTAACTTTCTATAAGGTGATTTGTTTGTAGCTGAACTGTCTACAGGGTGATTTGTTTGTAGCTGAACTCTCTACAGGGTGATTTGTTTGTAGCTGATCTCTCTACAGGGTGATTTGTTTGTAGCTGATCTCTCTACAGGGTGATTTGTTTGTAGCTGATCTCTCTACAGGGTGATTTGGTTGTAGGTGATCTCTCTACAGGGTGATTTGGTTGTAGTTGATCTCTCTACAGTGGGTGATTTGTTTGTAACTGAAATCTCTACAGGTTGATTTGTTTGTAGCTGAAGTCTCTACATGGTGTTTTGTTTGTAGCTGATCTCTAATTTGTTTGTAGCTGAACTCACTGCAAGGTGATTTGTTTGTAGCTGATCTCTTTACAGGGTGATTTGCTTGTAACCGAATTCCCTATATGTGACCAGATTTTACAGAACCGATCCAAATCGCACATCAGGCAAAATCAAACTAACACCACCAGTGGATAGCTACACTATCGTACTACAAGTTTTGACCCTCAGCACTACCCAAACTACACGAGGCTGGTTTTTACACACGTCTTTTCTGGGTGGTGTGGAGTGCTCAAATGGCGGTTTCAGGCCTTGTGAAGGACCTGGCTTGGCAAGAGTCAGTGGTTTACTGGTGGACAGCCTTATAATGTTGGCCAGACGTGTTCTCTGTTGATTTTGCTACATATCAGCCACTAAGGAGCCAGCACAGCCCTGTAATCTCGTGTCTGGACTCCAATCGTGGTCTGCCTCCATTTTGAGGTCTAACTTTTGCCCTCCCCGCCACCCCCCAGCCTCCACCCCTTTGTGAGCACTCGTGATACTACTTCGCTCGTCAAACTGCTCAGATTTTCTATCTTATTTGGCGGGAAACTGTACAAGCAGCTACAAGTACTGGAAGTGGCTTGAAAGGTAACAGATTGATGCATCTTTTGTGTAAATTTCATACGCGTGCTTGCTATCCTTGGAGAGTTATGCTGGCTTCAATTCCTTAAAACCGTTTATCTCGGAACTTCTAATGTGCGATTTGGATCGTTTTTCCAAAATCCAGTCACATATTGTATCTAGTTTCTAGCTGATCTCTCTACAGGTTGATTTGTTTGTAGCTGAACTCTCTACAGGATTGCTTCTTTGTCACTGAACCCTCTACAAGGTGACTTGCTTCTAGCTGATCTCTCTACAGGGTGACTTGTATAGCTGAACTCTCTACAGGGTGATCTGTTCATAGCTGAACTCCCTCCAGGGTGATTTGTTTGTAGCTGAAATCTCTTGTTTCAAACTGATTTCACTGTAGGGTAACTTTTTTGTAGCTGAACTCTCTACAGGATGGTTTCTTTGTAGCTGAACTCTACATAGGATGATTTGTATGTACCTGAACTTTCTACAGGGTGATTTGTTTTTAGCTTAACACTCTGCAGGGTGATTTGTTTGTGGTTGATCTCTCTACAGGGTTTCTTTGCAGCTGAGATCTCTACAGGGAAATATAATTTATATATATATGTAGTAGTTGTAACATCGGCACGAGTGATTTGCCTGAAATATACACACAAACACGAGGGCACATCCCGAGTGCGAGTGCGTATATTTCAGGCAAATCACAAGTGCCAATGTTACAACTAATATATTCCACTTGGGTGACTCACCTGCAAGTGTGCATGGAAACTGCAGGAACGCTTTGCGAGTGTATTTATATGAGACCATGTGAATTTCGATTGAGGATAACGTCGTAAGAGCAACAACAAGGCGCTGCTGAGAGGCCGAACGTAGGTGTATCATTACGAGCATGCAGATCGCTTCGATTGTGGGTACGCAATTAAACACAGGAAGCCCAAATACGAGCTGAATAGCTCATAATGAAGCTTAAGTGCACTATAAAGTACCTACTATACTAGCCATGAATACACCAAAGCAGTGAATATGTTTACAGCATTATAATGGCCTAGCCAATTAAGCGCCACGCCCAGTTACTACGTGTGTGTGTGACATCACGCCAGGTGTCAAAACAACAATATAGAGACGATTCAAGTGCACTAAAAGTACTTACTCTTACTAGCCATGAATATACTAAAGTAATGAACACTATAACACTAATGGCCAAATCAATTAAGCGCTACGCCCATGTATCTGGACATCGCCATGTGACTATTGAATGCAAAATGATCAATATTGTAGGGGGCGGCGTGATAGTAGGGAAGGTTCGGGAGTGCTTCTAGGAAGGATTACTTCGTCTTCTGCCGATACAGTCGGATACAGCCCAGACCGCGAGGAACACGCTACGACTCCATCTTATTGTATTGTACGCACGTGACAACAATTGCATCATACATTCTAAATAATGCCTAAGTTACTTATATTACTACTATACATTACTGTTAGCTGTAACTATACAGTCAGTCCATGACATCTTCCGGGGGGGCACCAAGCTGTTTCACCCAATTCACAACTCTCTCTCTGCCCCTGTGAGCGGCTGCCCTTCTCGGTCGTTTATCAGCTGTGTTCTTCACTGTGGGCTTGTTGATTGTATCCTTCTGGGAACCATTGGTAGATCCTTCAGTTTCGGTAACTGTTGGAGATGAGACTTCCAACGGTATCAACTTGGCAATGGGGCGGTTTGTTCTTCCTTGTGATGTCTTGATGTAGGCAGCACGCACTAGTCCGTCTTTCCCAATCATCAGTTTTTCAACAATCGCCAATCTCCAAGTGCTCCGTGGAGCTTCATCCCACATCAGGACAACATCTCCCTGCTTAATCTGCTGATTGTTGCTTCCTGTGGTTCTATGATACTCTCTGAGGGAGGTCAAGTATTCAAATTTCCAGCGTGACTGAAACTGATTGAAGAGAAAGGCTTGCAGCTTTGCTCTCTGGGAAATATCAGTTATACCACCATATGTGGGATCAGTCAAGTCCTGCCCTTCCACTACTTCATGAGGAAGTGGTGTTATGCGATGACCATGTAAAAGATGGGCTGGTGTGAGTGGCTCGGCATCACTGAGGTCTGAGGATACATGTGTCAGAGGTCTGTCATTGAGTGTGGCCTCTACTTCTACTATTAGTGTCTGCAACACAACTAAGCTGATCTTTGATCTCCCCAGTACCTTCTTCAAGCACATCTTTGTTAAGCCGATAAGGCGCTCCCACCACCCACCATACCAGGGGGCACGTTTTGGGATGAGCTTCCACTGTACACCTTTCCTCCCAAGTGTTTCTGTGAGACGTTCTGATTGTAGAAGCTGTTGCAGTTCATCTGCAGCTGCCAGATAGGTAGAAGCATTATCTGACACGAGAATCTGTGGGAGTGACCTGCGGCTGGCAAATCTCCTGAATGCTAGAAGGAAAGTCTCCACTGTTAAATCTGTAACAATCTCTAGGTGAATGGCACGACTCGTGGCACATGTAAACAGACAGATGTAGACTTTCTCCTCAGTGTGATTACTGCGTACATAGAGTGCCCCAGTAAAGTCGATGCCTGTGATGGTGAAGGGAACTGAAGCACAAGTGCGAATCTGTGGCAGTGGTGGAGGGTCAGGTATCTGGTATGGCTTTCCGCTATGTTTACGGCAAATAACACATCGGCGTAGTTGTGACTTTATACGTTGTCTGGCAGTTGGTATCCAAAATTTCTGTCTTATGGCTGTTAGGGTAGCATTGGTTCCAGCATGAAATAACTGTACATGTATACTATGGATGATCAGAGATGTTAGCCAATGTTTGGGTGGTAGCAGAAGCGAAAACTTTGCTGTCTCGCTTAGGGGGGCGTTGTGGATTCTTCCACCACAGCGGAGCAGGTGGTCCTTGTCAACAAATAAACGTAATTGGCGAACAAGTGGTAGTCTCTTGGCGGGATTAGTGGTAAGGTTCACGAGTTCTCTGGAGTAAACCTCTTCTTGTCACTGCTTCACCCAAATTATTGAAGCGTGGTGTTGCTCAGATGGTGTCAATGATCCAGTTTCTCGTTCCTGCTGTGGCTTCTTACAATTGGAGATGAATCTATACATGTATGCAGTAACTGCCAGAAGTCTAGACAGTGTGCTATAATTGGAGATGTCAATAATACAGTTAATATTTAAAGTACCTGCATACTGTGGAGTAGTTGAAGGACTAAAACTGGTTGCGGTAACAGCCAGTGCCTGCAATTCGATAGTCGGTGAGAAGCTCCAAGTGGGCCAACTGTTCTCGGATGGGAGCCATTGAGGTCCATGCTTCCACAACGTTGACAACTTCAGTTGAGATGAAGTGATGCCCCTAGTGAGCAAGTCCACTGGGTTGTCCTGTGTTGGACAGTATTGCCATTGATCTGGTTTTGAGTGGTTGAGGATTTCGACAACACGATGAGTGACAAATGTATTGACATGTTTCTCTCCTTTGATCCAATGAAGAGTGATCTGGCTGTCTGACCAAAAGTGAGTAGACAGACTGAGAGGGTGTAGAGCTTGAACAATGAAGTCACATAGCCTTGCTGCTGTCAGTGCACCCATCAGTTCCAGTTTAGGTAAGGTCAGTGGTTTGAGGGGTGCGACTCTGGACTTTGCCATAACGAATGATGTGCTGTTGCCATTGCAAAGGAAGGCTACAGCTCCATAAGCAGTGAGACTGGCATCAGCAAAGACGTGTAACCTGTCAGGTTGTTCTGAAACCCTAACTGTTGGGAAGTATCGTCTTGGAATCTGTAAACTTCTAGCCTCCTGGATATTCCCTGCAATTGTAAGCCATTTTTGCTGGTCCTCATTAGATAGTGGTTCGTCCCAGTCTATGTTTCTCTGCCATAATGACTGCATGAAGATCTTTGCTCTAACAGTTACTGGGGATAGTAGACCCAGGGGGTCGAATACCTTGGATGATTCCTTCAAGACATCTCTCTTGGTGATAAGTGAGTTGATACTGGGGATGGAACACTTGGATGTGAGTGCTAATGTATCTGTCTGGGTGTTCCACTGTAGTCCTAAAACATTGACTGGATTATTGGTGTCCGCAACCTTGTCTCTATTTGCTTGGTCCATAAGTCGGGAGCTGTTAGAGGCCCAACTTCTAAGGTTGAGGTGAGCATCATTCATTATGGATCGAGCATTGTTGTAAAAACTGATAGCTTCTGATTCTGTTGGGCATCCAGATACAATATTGTCTACATACAAGTCATCAAGCATGTTCTCTGCAGTTGGTGATTTGTACTGAGTTAAATGACAATGTAGGACAGCGTTTAACATGAACGGTGAACACACTGCACCAAACAAGACAACTCTAAATCTATATGTAACAAACTCACTGTCTGGATCTTGTGGATCACTTAGCCAAAGGAATCTAGTCCAGTCCCTATCATCTTCATGAAGTTGTATGTGTAGAAAAGCTTTCTCGATATCTGTGCAAATTCCTACAGGGTGGAGTCTGAATCTTAAAATGATACGGCAGAGGTCATTAAGCTTGGGTTGGCTGGTAAGTAAACAATCATTAAGACTAGGTTGGTTCCTTGTTTGGTGACAACTGCAGTCGTACACTATACGTACTGGAGTAGTGGATGAGTCCTTGCGTACAGCATGGTGTGGTATGTAATGGCATCTTGTGGTACTGGTTGGATCTGTCATTCTCTCAATGAAACCACGGCGTTCCTGATCTGTTAAGATGTCACTGTACTTGGTCAACAATGAAGGGTTCAGTGCCAGTTTGCGAGCCAGTGATCTATTGCGGTGAGCAGAAGTTGAGAAATTCGTGGGTAAGGGAGGATGACTGTCCTTCCACGGAAAACGGGCGCAGTAAGAACCATCATTCAAGCGTTCGACACTATTGGTGATATAAGAGTCCAGAAAATTGTTTGGTGACTCATCCTTGGGTGAAATTCCTACTGACTCCACATTCCAGAACTGTTCTAAATGACCTTGACTGTTTAATGAAAGTTTTCTCTGACCTCAAGCGATCTATTACACCTGAATCAATGAAGGACTTCCACAGACTCGGAAAATATGATCAAAGCAATACTCGCCCCCGCCCCATTCTTGTCAAATTCCTGAGAGCCTTTGAAGCTACCCTTGTTCTATCATGTAAAAGTTCTTTGTCACCTGGTATAGCAATCAAACCTGATATGTCAGCTGAGGAGCGTAAAATCGAAAGTATCCTACTAAAAGAGAGACGAAGCCTCATTGATAGTGGCACCGAGAGCAAGCACATCAAAATTCGTGGGAATGGTCTGTACATCAATCATAAGCTCTATGCAGCAGTGCAAAACTCTCAACTCTGCTTACTATCTGCAAGCCTCCAACCTGTGACCAATGTTTCAAACACTGCCACATCCAATTCCCCAAATGCTTCCACCAACTCCTCAGTCTCCACTCCATCCCCTATGGAAGAGTCAAATTGACACTTCAGTGCCTGTTTGTGGAACGCACGTAGTCTAGTAAACAAGTTAACTAATCTGTCAAGCTTTGTCCTCTCACATGATTTTCAAATTATTGCAATCACCGAAACCTGGTTGTCAAATTTTATCTACGACAATGAAATTTTACCCCCTTCCTTCTCAATCTACCGTCATGATCGTAAAACCAGAGGTGGAGGTATACTGATAGCAATTAAACAGACGATCCCCAGTAGAATTATTAGCATCCCTGATGAAGTTGAAGCCCTTACTGTCCAGCTAATGTTGTATGAACCTATTAACCTGTGTCTTATTTATAACCCACCTAACTGCTCTGAAGTATACAAGCAGGATCTCTTGTCCTATTTAGAGACTACAATGCAATCCTTAGTAAAGACCTATATACTTGGTGACTTCAACTCCCCAGACATTGATTGGGCCACTCTGTCTAGTAACTGCAATTTTTCTTCAAGCTTATGTGATCTTTCATTCCAATATGATTTCTCTCAAGTTATTGACAGTCCAACCCATATTCATGGCAATACCCTTGACTTAATCTTCACTAATTCACCCGACTCAGTCACAGACATTGTTATATCTAATGGTCTAAATCCGGTAACAAAGTCTGACCATTACTTAATCAGCTTCAAATTCCAGCTATCAACTACCCAGCACAGTATCACCTCTGAACCAATCTACATTTTTGACTACAATAAGGGAGACTACGATGGCTTGACTAACTTTCTGTGCAACATTGATTTTTCTAGTTGTTTCCAGTCTAACAATGTTGAATTTATCTGGTTATATATAAAATCCTCCTTATGCGATGCCATGGCAAAATTTATTCCAAAGATCAAGCTCAATTCTACTCATCAGCCCAAATATTTCACTCCAGCAATCAGACATCAGATTAACTCTATCAGGTCTCTTAAACGAAGACTTCGCAGATCTCCCTCCTCCAGTATCAGGAATCGTTTACACACTGCTGAACAGTCACTGTCTGATGAAATCCATAAAGCCAGGTCAGAGTTTGAAAGAAAGTTAATAATTAACTTTGCACCAAATAATAACTCCATGGTCTACAAATATATAAGAAGTGTCAAAAAATCCAGCTCTATACCATCCTCTGTCCTTTACAACGGTGCTCCTGCCACTGACAGTGCTGATAAAGCCTCTCTTTTTAATGAATATTTCTTCTCTGTGTTTACCTCCTCAGACTTCGTACTCCCACCCTACCCTGACAAAATTGACCCATCTGTCAGATGTCATTTAGTATCAATCCAAATATCTGAACAGGAAGTATATGAAGCACTCGTCTCACTCCATACTGACAAGGCCACTGGTATTGATGGTATTGGCCCAAGGATTCTCAAACAATATGCTAACATTCTTGCTAAGCCATTGCACCATTTGTTTACAATCAGTTTAAATAGTTGCTCCATACCTTATGAATGGCGCATACACACGATTGTTCCTGTACATAAATCTGGTGACAAGACTCAAGTTACTAACTATCGTCCAATTTCTCTACTCTGTATAACATCTAAGGTATTAGAACAACTAGTTTACAACAAAACCATTTCTTACATTTCAAGTTTTCTCTCAC
Source organism: Dysidea avara (assembly GCF_963678975.1). NCBI lineage: Eukaryota > Metazoa > Porifera > Demospongiae > Dictyoceratida > Dysideidae > Dysidea > Dysidea avara. Next base: position 28,314,113 of record NC_089272.1, read on the forward strand.
CTCAGCAGTTTGGCTTCTTAAAAAATTGATCCACAGTGCTACAGTTGCTTCTCATGTTGAACACCATACATAGTACTAATGACCAAACTGATGTAGTCTATCTTGACTTCAAAAAGGCTTTTGACAGTGTCCCCCACAAGGAACTGTTATTCAAACTTCGATCACTTGGAATTTCTGGCAAGCTTTGGTCATGGTTTGAATCATACCTACTTAATCGTTATCAGTGTGTGAAGATTAACAACTCTTTGTCTCACCTTCTCCCAGTTCTATCCGGAATCCCACAGGGAAGTATACTTGGCCCACTTCTATTTCTCATATATGTTAATGATATTCCGGACATCATTAAATTTTGTCTATTGTTTCTATTTGCAGACGATACCAAATGCATCAAAACTATCTCCTCACCACTAGATTCACTTAAACTTCAAGAAGACTTAAATAATTTAAACTTTTGGAGTACCCACTGGAATCTTCTATTCGGTCTATCAAAAATCTTTCTGCTATCTTTTAAAAGGAAATCTCCAACATCTTACAATATCGGCACCTCCCAGATTTCTTGTGTTGATACATACAAAGATCTAGGAATTATGTTATCAAGCGACCTGTCATGGGATGCTCACTATAACCACATTATCTCCAAATCCTATCAGGTACTTGGACTTCTAAGAAGATCTTTCTCCCTACAAAATTATGTCCAAGCCAAATCTCGACTATATACCTCTCTTGTTAGATCCCAATTTTTCTACTGCTCGGTCATCTGGAAACCCCACCTAATTAAGCACATTCAGCAACTCGAACGTGTTCAGAGGCGTGCAACTAAATACATTCTAAATGATTACTCTACTGACTACAAGTCTCGTCTTATTAATCTCCATATGCTACCCCTGATGTACATTTTTGATGTAAATGATGTGATGTTCTTTCTTAAAAATCTCCACAACCCCCACAATGGATTTGACATCAATAATTTCATTAAATTTGCAACTGGTCACACACATCTAGCTTCTGGAAACAAGCTACTCCAAACAAGATCACCTGACAATTCCACTAGTAACTTTTATTTTAACCGGCTTCCTCGCATCTGGAATGCCCTTCCCGTTATCAACTACCAGGACAACCCACTCAAGATAAAGGCCAAACTTTTAGATTATCTGTGGAATCATTTCACTGCCAATTTCACCTCCAACAACACCTGCTCTTTTTCATTTCTATGTCCATGCTCAAAGTGTTCAAAGATCCCTCACCAACCTAACTTCAACTCCCTTTAACTGTTAACTTCCCCCCCTTTTAAGTAATCTTAGACTAGTAAGCAAACTTTGTAGCTAATCACTACTACAATTTAGCTTCCGGCCACTGACACAGGATGTCAGTGGACCATCAGTGTGCTGCCATATGTCCCAATTGTATCATACCAACATCTGCAACTTGTATGTATGTAGGTATATGTACACTGTAAAGTTTATTATTATTATTATTATTATTATTATTATAAATCAGGGGTTACAGTGGGTTGAGTTGCCACATGGAATGCATTGGTGACTAACCGTCCTGAAGCGGCTGTGTCTAGTGGACCTGAAAGTAGGTAACCAAGTTTGGATCCTACAGCCGTTGGACCATTGCCTCTGATCACATGATCCTCTACTATCTTCCAGTACTGATCTGCTCCAATTAACAGGGTAATGTAGAATTGTTCTCCTGAAGAAATTGGATGTGCCAGATGTAATCCATTGAGATAAGGAAGGTTAGCAATTGACTTCTGATTCACTGTGTGTATCGGTGCTGCAATGGTTGGCACAATCAAGACAGTTAATGGTATCAAATGTCCAGAGATACTATGCAGATTGATTGTGGCGAAATCAAACTTGCCCCTGCGACTGGTACCGGTGCCAAAGGTAGAGAGAGATAGTTCCACTGTGTCATGTGGCTGCACTTGTAAGCAGTCTGCCAGTCCTTTGGCTAGGAAGGAACGTTGTGATCCCTCATCAAAGAGAATGTTGGATTCCACACAAACACCTCCAGTTGAAATAGTGGCTACTGCAGTCTTCAGTAAACAGGTCTGGTTACTAGCCAGGTGAAGTGAAGTTGTTACTGGTTGAGAGACCACTGTACTAAAGGACCCTTCCTTGGTGACTGAGGTTGTCTTGGCGACTGGAGTTGTCTCAGTGTTTTCCTCTTTCTTGGCAGTGGTCACTTCAGTGCAAAGACTAGTGTGGTGCTTACGATGGCACTTGCGGCAGCGATGTTTTGATGAGCAAGTGCTGACCTTGTGTTTCCCTAAACAGTTAAAGCATAGGTTATTCTGCTTGACAATGTCTAATCTTCTATGATGATCAGTTGTAGTACACTGGTTGGCTGTATGAGGTCCCTTGCAGAACACACAAGCTGGTGGTCCCTTGTCCTGAGGTTTGGTGCTTCGAGGTGGCTTGGAATTCACCATAAACGCAGCTGTAAATGGGGAACTGTGAGAGTTGGCATTACCAGTTTCTAAGATTTCTATCTCCCTGAGAATGGCTAACATGAGTTGAGAAAATTTCCACTCTGTACTTGTGGAGTTTCTTGCCAAGTTCTGCTTGATGTCCTTGGGTAGTTTGCCCAGAATAATTGGCACCAACAAGTCACCATAGCTTTGTTCAGATTTCCCAAGGGACGATAGGCCACGGGAGTGGCTCTCAATTGTGTCATGAAATGTGCGCAAACTACTTAACGTGTTCGTTGGGTTTGGCACCTGTAGCAAGGCTTGCATGTGAGCAGAAACCAACTTGTGAGTTTGCCCAAACCGGTTTTGAAGTAGGGTGACTGCGTGAAGATAGTTCTGATCACAGAGAGGTATTCCATCAATCGTTCGTGCTGCGTCTCCTTGAAGTTGAGCCTTCAGATAATTAAACTTCTGGACCCCACTGAGATTGGGGTTCAAGTGAATGGCAGCCTGAAATGAATCCCAGAAAGTAAGCCAGGCTAGGGGGTTTCCAGAGAATGTCGGTAAGGTCAACTTGGGTAGCCTACTTGCAGCAAATTGTTGAGAGTGGTCACGGTGATCTACTGCAGTGATTGTGGTCCTGACACCCATCAAATCTGGCTAGATGTTACTACCGGTACTGTTGCAGCGGTGGATGAGGTACTGCTCCCAAAGTTGAGGGTTGACAAGGGTGGTAACGGTAGTGAGCTATAAGCAGAGGTTGACAATGGTTCATGTTGAGTCATGTTTGCTGGTATCAGTAGAGGCGGTCCTGCATTATGTACATGGCTCACAAGTGGGTGGGAAACTGATGTCACTGAAATTGGATGTGGGATTGATTCAAGTGATGTAACCACGGGTGGTGTACTAGAAATGGCTGACTCAAGTGTTAATGATGTGGTTGCAATGGTGTCACTAGCTGCACTAACTGCAGGTGTGTCATTGATAATGGTGTTAATTGACTGAGGTGTGTTATTTGTGTTACTCACATTCTCATGGATGGCTTCTTGGGTTACTTTGTCGCTTGACGACACTGCAGGGACAACGTGAGTCGGTCTTGATTGCATCTCCACTCGTTGATTCAGTTCATTGATTTTCTCCATAATCATATCTTGTAGTTCCTCTGCATCTAAGATGGCTATTTCCAGTTCATCTGGGTTCTGTATAAGGTCAATGATTCGTTGATCAAGGGCAGTGATTTGCTCTTTCTTTTTCTCTAGCTGAGTGATGGCAGTTCTCAAATAAGTCAGAGCTAGTTCGTCGAGGTCATTGGCCAGTGTGTCATCCACTTTGTTCAGGATTCTGGTGACGTGCGCGCGGTATACTTTCCGCGAGGTTCGTAGATGGGTAGGTTCTTCCATCGTAGTATTCAGTCTGCTAAAAAACACAAACAGCAAACAATTGTCTTAGCTACGCGGATGCTTGCCTCTCTGGGTGCCGTTAGTAGAACATCCAATGCCACGGCACAACAGCGTTTGCGTCTGGGGTTACAGCTTGGAAGTGTCGTTGAGGCGGACAGTCTCTGGACTGAGTAACGAATCGTCGTAGCACCAGCAATGGAGGATCGTCTCAGTAATGAAGCACTGTCACAGCACCAGCAATGTAGGGGGCGGCGTGATAGTAAGGAAGGTTCGGGAGTGCTTCTAGGAAGGATTACTTCGTCTTCTGCCGATACAGTCGGATACAGCCCAGACCGCGAGGAACACGCTACGACTCCATCTTATTGTATTGTACGCACGTGACAACAATTACATCATACATTCTAAATAATGCCTAAGTTACTTATATTACTACTATACATTACTGTTAGCTGTAACTATACAGTCAGTCCATGACAAATATAAACTAACCTGTGACCTTCTTCATTCAGTAAAACAATGAACTATCTTCTTCCCCAAGTCCATGATCTATGCTTTGGCTCACTTAACAAAATTAAAACTCACTATTGATTCTATGAAGTATCGCTATATTAAAGCAGAGGAGATCACACAGTTTCATCAAAGAAATCAAATGATTTCTGAGAATGCTTGCAATGCATTAATGAGAATAGGAGGTAGTATATACACTCCTAGGAGGGATATAACTTGTATATACTACCTCCATTTCTCGTTAATGCATTCCTGAGCACTGATAGCAGTGCTATTATACAGTAGTTGGTAAAATGCGGATTTCCGGAATTCCGCGCGGAATTCCGGAATTATGGGGGAGGCAATTTTATAAAATCCAGATCGAAATACTCTAATAGAACACACACCCATATTCTAATAGAGCACAAGCAAATTTATGTGATTGTTGTTCCTGGTGTTGAACTATGCCTTCACTCAATGGCTGGATACTGTAACAGCTTAATAGTCTTACGTGGCTTGACCGCTTTTGCTGGGTAGGGGAATGAAAAATGTCTAGCTTCAGTGAAAGAACTGTGCTGAGACTGAGATTTTTAATTTGTGACAGGACATGCTGTTATTGTAAGTTGAGTTTGATTTTAAATGCTGGCATTCGATTGGCTACTTTTGACGTGATATCATTGGCCTAATAAACTTGTTGACAACAGTCACGCAATCCGCAATATATGTATCAACAAACAAAAGTATGCATGTTACATTGTGAAAATGGCTTAGTAACTCAATTACAAAAAAATTACCTAAATCACTATTTGGAATGTCTAGTTTGTCTGATAACTAAAAACTGAAGCCAAACACTGACTGTAGAAGTTCAAAGTGGGAAGAATGTAAAGTAAATCGTACTGAGTCATCCAAACGAATATCACTGCATTGAAAATCGGGATGCTTCTGTTTTATACAATTGAAGTCTGGATGGTAGTATGTGTTACTGTTTTCCTTTTCTTGCAGGACACCGGCCTTGTCATAGTACTGTCTACCCTCGTTGCACTTCAGTAAGAGATCCAATGGTGGAATCGGCAAACCACCATCAGCAGCCCTGGTAAACTTGTTCCTGCATCCATAACAAGTAGTAATGCGCTTGTTTAGCCTGAAAACCCAGAAAATGGAATGAGGTGATGGTGAATGAAGTAGATTGTAGCTAGAAGGGCTGTTGTAGTTCACACAGACTGAAGGTGAACTGCAAGCTGAAAATGAATTATAGCCTGATAACGTATTGTGATTATCATAGTATTGGCTGGAAAATGGTGTATCAGTAGTCCAAGGTGGATAAGAGTACATACCCCACCATGGATTAGGACCAGGACCAAATGGAAACGGATGTTGACAGCTATTAGACATGCCAGTACTGACAGGCACAGCCATGGTTGAGGAACTCTGGATTGCACTACTAGTAGTCATGACATCTGGGGCAGAAGAGAATCCTGGATTCATTGTGCGAGCTAAAACTGGAAGTTTGGTTTTTCTCTGAGAGTATCGATTTTGTGATGGTTTTTTGCCAATGTTTCGTCCAATGTGGCCAGTGGTTATCTTGGTTAGATTAGGCTGCTTTGAGTTGACAGTAAACCAGTTAACTAGTTCACCAGTGACATTTAGACAATGTGCAACAGCCACACAGTGAGAACAAATTTTTAGCGATGTCCACATTGGACAATTCTCATCACATGTCACTTTACCGTCTTGAAACACTTGCACAAGGTGAGGGCGAGAAGGATTAGACTTGCTTTTTACCATTCTTGCTGTGCCATCAACTGGGGCTGTAGTGATAGTATTTGTAGTTGCTACCAGTTCTTCCGCCCTTCGCAAAATGCCATTGAGGGTACTTTCAGGAACTGCTGTACACTTCGGTAACTTTGCATATAGAGGCCAGTCAATGGATGTCAGGGCTTACCCCTCGGTGCAACTTGATTTCTCAGGTAAACTTGGTGGAACAGCAGCACCTGTCTTATCATCACGTTTGCTTTTAAGTTTCTTTGCCGCACTTCTTAGTCTGTGTAAATGATCAGTACGAGCATTTTGATCCAGTTTAAACCACTGTGAAGAATCCATTTCATATTCTTTGAAATATGGATGAAGACGGTACTCACCACGGCGTGTGATTGCTCTTAATAAATGATTCTGCAGATCTTCAGCCAAGGACTTCATTTTAGAACAAAACTCATCAAGCACACTCCTTTCTCTTTTGACTTTCATTTTAATCACATTATTGATACATTCAGGACCATTGTTGTGATATTCTTTTGGAGGGTGTCCTAGTCCAGCCTTTTCTCTTACAGATGCAATCATCGATTCCTTAAAAACAGGTGCCTTGTACTTGGTAAAGTAGGTAAAAAATTGAGGTGATGAAGACAAAGCCTTTTCCCTGGCATTCCATGTAATTTCAATAGCAGCAAGCTTCTCATCAAAATCACTGTCAAATGTAGAATCTGCCAAGCCTTCAACAAATGTAGTATCTCTTTGACCGCCAAAGATCTCAAACAAATATTCTTTGATGGCATCTGAAGGTACATTGAGTTCACGAAGTTTCCTTTTGATGTTTTCTCTACAATGTGTAAAACAGGTAAGATGAACAGCATTTCTGCACTGCTGCTGAAAAGCCTCTATTAATGCTGTTTCTCCGTCTGTACCAAATGCACGTATGTTAGATAAATTTTTGTTTAAACCTGTTAAACCAGATGAAAATGAGTTGTAGCAAGAAAAGTTTTTACGATAATGCAAAAACAAAGGACCAACAAAGGTTGGATGTTCCCCAGTGGATTTCACTAACTGAAGCTGCTTGTATGTTGTAACTGTAAGGTTAAACTGTCCTAAATTAAAAGTGGGGTCAATTCCAAACACACAGTGGTAACCTGGGTAAGTACAAAACGCTTCCACCTCTGCCAGTTGATAATCATAGGACAATATAACCGAGGGTTCAGGTGCCAACTTTAGCTCACGAATAAACTGATCTTCACCACTACCACCTAAATTCTGGATCTCTACAATTAAGCTGTAGAGAGGATCTTGTGTCTTTTGCTGTTTGTTTTTGTTGTATACTTGTTGCCTATTTCGGGGTAAGTCTCCAGTACTCTTTGCTAAAATTTCTCCACCTCTCTCTTTCGACACTTTTTCCAAAGCCTCCTTAGGAGATGAGAATTGTAATTTAGATTTAATTGCTTTTAGAGTACTGGTACTTGTACGCAAGTATGGCTGTGACTGTGACGAAGTAGCATTTCCATGTGGTTTAATCTCAACCTCATCATCTGATGATGTGATATATTGAACAAGGGTAAGATTGAGACGGTTGCCTTTGTAATCTAGCAAAAAAAAAAAGGTAAATCATATAATTCTACATCTACACACATACTAGTGAAGCAATATAACATAACAATAACATTGTTACGTAAAATATCTGTAGTATGACATATATAAGAGGTTATAATTATGGGAAATCACTAGGTAGATCATGTAAACTATAAACGTCAATTTAAGTACGCACTAATAAATTTAGCAAATATTACAACACCACCTAAATATTAGGCTATATAGCATATTTTTAAAGTGATGTGACAGAACATAGTCCCTTTATATAAACCCTAATATCATTGACCACTTATACATACACACATACATATACATGGGCACTAGTATAGCCACTATAACATAGTGGACTATAATATAAGTACAAGAAATGTTACCTGATAAGTAAGCGATTTTCCTTTTGAAATGACAATTAGATCGATGAACAAAATAAGCTCTATGTAAACAATATATATGTGGGTCACTGCTTGGCTTTCCACCACAGAACTTAATACTGGTGACTTCATTTTGATGTAGTTCAACCTTTAGCCAGCGAGAATGTTGGCCGTCGTTCTTCCATCCACCTAATTCATCTGCTTTAATGTCATCAGGGTGGCTTAAGTTGTCTGTATCAACGATAAACACTTTGGATTCTTCACTCTCAGGGGCTGCTGCTGACTGACGTAACCTTGATGGAGTCTCTTTTCAAGTAAAATTTGAACAAGCTCTTTTGCACTGTACTTTTGTATTCCCGAGGCGAACACAGGGATGCACTCTGTTTCATCCCTGCAATTGACACATAGAGTTTGCAATGTTTTGTGAAGCTTTATATCTACCTTGTAGACTGCTCTACTTTGACTTGATTCATTGTATCTTCATCCTCTGAATCACCAATCACTATTACATCAATTTCAGAATATCCATAAAGCCTGTAGAATATGTGACATAAAAGTATAATATAAGTGCTGTTATTATTAAATGAACAGAAAGGAGAATAACAGCATTGGCACAGCAAAGAAATTTTAAGGCTTCAATTTCTGGCAAACAAAGCTGTGAATAGACACGCCTGCCATGTACCAAATTAGTCTGCACACATACCAAAGGACCCATGCATAGCTTTTGAACAGCGCTCACAACACTGCTGTAACAAGCCGCCCAGACTCAAGCGGTGCAAGTTAGTGCTTCCTCAGGAAGTTACCATGCTTGACGGCCGTGTACTTAGTTAAATTACTGGCAGCCGAATATAGCTACGCTGAGTTACTCATTGCACACCATGGCTTACCTTTGTTTCTTCGGTACTGGTTCCTCCTCTTCTTCACTGCTGCAGTCATCTACTTCTAACGTTTCATCCATTTCTAACGACCGAGAATAACGATTTTTCGATGCTGGTTCCTTCTCTTCTTCCCCACTGCTGCAGTCATCTATTTCAAACTTAGCTTCCATTTCGAACAAGCGAGAATAGCGTTTCTTCGACGATGGTTCCTTCTCTTCTTCTTGGCTGCTGCTGCTGTCACCTACTTCTAACACAGCGTCCATTACATAGTAACGAGCGAGAATATTAAATACCACGAACAAATCTTGCCTGAAAATGACTCGTTTTGAAATCACGTGATAACATTAATGGACGCGGAATTCCGTAACGGAATTCCGTAACGGAATTCTGGAAATCTGCATTTTACCAACTACCGCTATTATACTACTTATACACCTTCTCTTCCCTTTGAAGTGAGGTGTGAAAGTGGTATATATACATATATATATATATATATATATATATAAATTGTACATTTACTGATAAAATCAGAAATATTTCAAGTATCCATCTACTTTATCTTTTCTTCTTTCTATGGTAAAGTAAAATGGATAGGTTAAAAAACCCAAAGCCGGCCATATGCTAGCTTTGAGGTATACAAATACAAAAAGAAGTGAAATCTAATCAAAAACAGCCAAGCTGTAAAAAAAGAGTGCGGCCCTCAAAAAGGCTATGGTGAAAAAAGATGTGAAATCCAAGGTGGCGGCCAAGAAATGGTGGTAGGCTGATGGTAAAAATTTTAATAGTGACAATTCAGGTGAATTTTGTGCCAACACCAAGCGGCACCAAATTCAATTGAATTGTCATTATTAATTCACATGAATTGTCATTATTAACATTTTTACCATTAACCTACCATCACAGCCATTTCTTGGCCGCCACCTTGGATTTCACATCTTTTTTAACCATAGTCTTTTGAGGGCCTCACTCTTTTTTTATAGCTTGACTGTTTATGATTAGCTAATATATACTTTGTTATTGCTCATTTCCTGGGCCATTAAGTGTGGGTACCAGTGGACAAAAAGGTTATAGTGCTACGTTTTTCAGTGCACACAAGCATATGTGGTGCCGTTACTGGTTTAATGGGATCATGTCTATAAAATGCTAGAACAAGTTTTCTCAAATATTATGTGCCCCCAAATTTTGTGTGTAATTACCCTAATCTCAAAAGGGTTATCTATTGTAAAAATTCTGTACCAACAATATTATTTGTTTTCTTTATACACAGTACACAAAACTTGCCTTAAATGTTGATACTGTACATGCATACAAAAATTTATATAGTCGTCTGTATCATGTATTTTTCAGTTACAACAACTACACAACCAAGTGATGTTGCAGTACCATCTGGAGGAACAGCAGTGTTTACTTGTGTAGTGGATTTAAGAGATAGAAATGCTAACACTGATGATATAAAGTGGGATAGCATGGGAAATGCCATAACACGTGCAAGCACAGATCCTTACATGGTCGAGAATGATTTTGAAGAAGGTGATCAGCTGATCAGCACATTGACAATCAAAAATGTGAATACACAACATGCTGGTCTGTATCAGTTTGTACTTAGTCTAAATGATTGTGATGTGATGAGTAGGGAAGCTTTCCTGACTATTCTAACAGGTAGAAAAATTTTGCACTTGTTTCTTTTTGTTCTTGTGCAGATTGTACTCAAAATTAATGGTCAATATCTATGCCTTCAAACGAATGTATATTGTTTGCCTGTTAGCAGTATAGTCCTTTAATATTATATTCATGTATATACTGTGCATAGTTACATACATGACAGAACACCATCTTATGATACTACAGTACATGGCTTATATGGTAGATTATCACATACACATGATTTTTCATACGTTACTCATTCATTATACAGCTGTAATAACAACACAACCAAGTGATATCACAGTGTGTAATGGAGGAGCAGCAGTGTTTACTTGTGTAGTAGATAGGAATGGTACTGACATTACTAGTGATGATGTGATGTGGCAGCAGATGAGAATGAATGGTGGTATTTCAACACTATATTCATCACTAACAGGAAGAGTTCCCTTCAATATCACTACAACTATTAGTGGAGATATACTGACTAGTACACTCACAGTCACTGGTGTGACAGATAGTAATGTACTCGGAACTAGTTTATATCGTTGTGTAGTAAATGATTTGATGAGTAGGAATGCTTCACCTCTCATTTCAACAGGTACTGACAGTTAAATTATGTACACATGCAGTAGTTTTGTGTGAAAATACACATTAAGCCTCTGTGTGTAATATACTGGAATCAAAATAATGTGATTTTCGTATACTTATAAAGGGTAAGGAAAAATTAAATATTACATGAGCTGGTAGAGACCATTACAATGAAAAGTTTTGAAACAAGTGAGAGCATTACTGGTTGAGTAAATTAAGTTGTTACACAGTTTAGCCTATACAATGAACAACAAACCACCATGGCTAAATTGGGGATTAAGCAATAATCTTCCTTGTCACAGCACATTTTATTGCAATCATTTTCAAGCATATAAATTTTGCTACAATTTTTTATTATTAATTTTTGTAGCATATATACTTATGCATGTAAGTCACCATTTGTGAATATACACCTCAACAAAGTTTAAAGAGTGGTACCAGATGTATTAGGCTATAAAGTTATAGTTGTAACACACCCGTGAGGTTCGTATAACACGACACCAAAGGGCTGCAGGCCCGAGAGTGAAGTTGTTTACAATCAGATACAAACTGAATGAGTATGTTCTAACTGATTTGTGGTATGGGGTGTGCACAGATCAAAGGCACCCATTTGTAACACAGAAGGGACAAGAAAGCAACGCTGATATTGGCTACCGCCTGAGCATTGTATACGAGGAACGATTTTACTCACCAATTACTGCCTTGATGGTTAGTTAGCTGGTTTATTTGTTGGTAGCTCGTTTCCCATGTGTGAAGTGTGTATTGATACCAATCACTCCAGCCATGAATTGTACTGCTTCATGTTGTTTAGACGGGTGTGGCTGAAGTGTCTGATATTCATTGTTGAGTGGTGCAGTGCCATAACAGTCTTGGTTAGCTTAATTTATTGGCAAACGAGCATGTGATATACAAATAGCTACAGACTCACCCAGTGGTTGTACTGCTTCCCTTTCATTCACACAAGTACAGTATTGTGTGTTAATTCGTTCCAAAGCGATTCATCTCCTTAATGTATTAGCCAAATTCACTGTGATTTCCCGTGTTGGTCTGGTGTTTGGTTTTGTTTGATGTCTTTAAACTAATTAGTGTCCAGACAGTGTGGCCAAAAGGAGGTACATACTTAGCCATGTTACAATTATTTGTAAACTGGTTTACAACTGATTTGTATCACTGGCGGCAGCCTTTGATCTACCCACGTACCATACTAAAACCAAATTTCAAGAAAATCTGAATAGCCATTACTAAGACACAAGTGAACAAAGCTTCAATTTTTTTCTTCATTTATTCACAGACCTAAAGGAGTTCTAGACATGAATATCAGTTCTAATGCTAATCCAATGAAAATTCATGGAGTTATGTCTGATTATTAGCTTTAGTATCAATCTTCTGACACACCTACAGGGTAAACTGCTTGAAAGAATGAGTTGAAAATCAGTTTGTAGATAGATCGACCACTTATTTGTGGTTTGAAGGTATTATCATAAAGACTACAACATGATGTTAACAAAAATCTACAGTATTACTTGCCACATCTACTAGGAAAATGCCTTAAGGGATTGAAAGGTAAAAATTAGTTCATCATAGAAAGGCTTCTTTGGTTTAGAAGAATTTAGTCTGGCAGACAGCAGGGTGAAGTTTGCAAAATGGTCTATAGTTTATTTTAATACACTTTTGGTTGTCCTGTACACCTAAAACAATATTCCACCTGCTGGACAGGTGTCAGCCTTGGGCATTTCGCCATAGCAGCCAATGTTTAATTAACAGCATAGCAACCATACGAATTTCACAAAATAGCTTCTGTGGGTTTCAGTTTTACCCTAAATTGTTTGATAACCTCACCATTTAACAAACCTGAGGTATTACAATTACTGTCAGAAAAAAAACTGAATAATTAAATAGTCCCATAAACCCCTGAAGGTATCATTATGCATACCGTAGTTACGTATGTTGTCAATAACTGTCATAGGCCCTGCGGGCACAAACTACACCCTGTCACACAACAGGACATATCCCAGTACTGGAGTAAAATATTTGTATTCTGCTACTTGTATTATAAAGCAAATCAATTGCTTAATACCTGCTTGAATTTTCAAAGCTATAGCACATTGGTACATAACGTTATGGGCAATTAAAGTTTGAAAAGTAGGCAAATTTTATGTGCTCACATGCCCTATCTTCACAATCCCAGTCACATTTGCTCTCTTGATTTTCCTTAGTTTGCTTATTTTTTTAAAAAATGTTTGTTTCAGCTTAAGCTATGGTTACCATTACTTTTAGACTTGAGAGAACAAACACAGTTTTCTGGTAGAAAATTTAATTCCGGCCTTTTCCTGTTGAATGCTTCTAAATCATTATGATAGAATCAAGTGTCTCAGTGATAATGATTTACCTCTTTTTGGTGTTGCTGGTGTGGAAAAGCTCAGTTAATACACCCTTTCTCCAGCTAAAGTCCATGAAGTGCAAACAATTTATCAGGTGCAGTATTATAAAATGTTCCATAACATTGGTGCTAATGATAGAATTTGAGTTTTACATAAAGTAGTTAATGAATGTACATGCATGTGTATGTAGATCATCAATAATGTAAGCTTAATAACTAGTATTTGTTATATACTTGCAGAGTATGTCATAAAGCACTCACTATACAGTGAATAGCATATGTGTGTTCTTCATTAACTGACTGGTGTTTAGATTCTTCACACCTGTTCCACTATCATCTAGCTCACTTAGCTTATTTTCTGAAAGTTATGCCTTATTTGGGGCATTTTATGTGGTATCCATGCAGTACAGTAGCTGCCTCTTGTACCCCCTACATACCCTGAAATGTGGACACTGTGATAACCTGAATTTATTTTGTCTAAGATCCCATTTGTATAAAACACACATACAATTAAGCCTCTGAGATCAGGACAACTTTCCAATAAAAACAGTATAGTGGGGTCTCAAAATAGTATTGTGAGAGCCTCTAGCGTATATAGTAGAGGCTCTCACAATACTATTCTGAAGCCTCTGAAATAAGGATAACTTTCCAATAAGAACAGTATAGTGGAGTCTTAAGGTGTCCAGAATAGTGTTGTGAGAGCCTTTGTAGCTATATTTTATATAGGATACGCACACGCGTATGTATGACTGTGTGCTACCTCTTAATCAATATATTTTATGAACAGTAATGCATGTGGAAGACGCAAATCCAGCCTTTAAGAGCATCCATCACATTATATTACATTAACAAAATTGGACTTAAAAGTCTTTCCTGCTGCCACCTATTTGCTCCACTAATGATTTCCTCTATTGGCATTTATCAACAGCATATATTGGGGTCAGCAACAGCCTGCCATATGTATGTGTGTGGCACACATATGCGGTACAAATTTGGTTTTACAAATAATTCATAATAGTGCATGCTGAATGCATGCATGTATGTACATATACAGCTGGTGTTCTATGAAGTGCAGTGATAGACGGGGACAGTGCTCGTTTACAACAAATCCATAACAGTCAAGCTGTGTAAAGGGTGTAGTGGTACTACAACTGTATCATTCAGAGTTAGCTATAAACTAAAAGTAAAAAGTATCTAATCAAAAACAGCTAAGCTGTAAAAAAAGGTGCGGCCCCAAAAAGGCCATGGTGAAAAAAGATGTGAAATCCAAGGTGGCGTCCAAGAAATGGCTGTGATAGTAGGTTAATAGTAAAAATTTTAATAACGACAATTCAGGTGAATTTGGTGCCGCTTGGTCTTGGCACAAAATTCACCTGACTTGTCGTTATTAAAATTTTTACCATTAACCTACCATCACAGCCATTTCTTGGCCGCCACCTTGGATTTCACATCTTTTTTCACCATGGCCTTTTTGGGGCCGCACCTTTATTTATAGCTTAGCTGTTTTTGATTAGATTTCACTTCTGTTTGTGTTTGTATAGGAATTTTCTTTTCTTTGAAGAAGAAAAGATGAAGCAGATGTTAAATACTTTAAATATTTATGATTTTATCAGTAAATGTACAAATTATATATATATATCGGCCCAAGAAGCCGGCGCGACACACCGTGAGTATATTAATAGGAAGAAAGAAAACGCAATTTTCACACCTTTGTAGCTCTGTGATCCCTTATCCGATTGGAACCAAATTTGCTAGAGACGTGCCGCCCAGTTAAGGGAGTCTACATACCAAATTTTAAGAAAATCGCTCCAGCCATTTCCGAGATACGAGCGAACAAACTTTCATTTTAATTTCTTCGTTTTTTTCTTCTTCATTTCGCACACTTCGCAAAATTCGCCATAAAACACGAATGTGTGCTCGGATTGGGCTGAAATTTGGCACACTTAAAGGGCTCATTAAGGCGGATCTCCGTACCAACTTTGGTAGGAATCCGATGAACATTCACGGAGTTATGACCGATTATTTGCGTAAAATAAGGTCGAAGGTCTGCCACGCCTACAGGGTAAACGCCTTGGAGGAATCAGTTGAAAATTGATATGTAGATGGAGCAACCATCGTAGGAGTGCCTTTTTGTGGTTTGAAAGGAATCGGCATAAAGACCATGGAGATATGACACAAAACCCAACCTGTGTCAAAATTACGCGATCGATTTTTATGAATAAAAAAACTATTAGTTTTCGTGTCTACCAGGCAAACCGCTTAGAGCAACGAGCTGAAAATCAGTATGTACCTGGAATAATCATCATAGAAAGTTCTAGCAGTAGTACAGAAGAATCGGATTACAAATCACTAAGTTATGATTCGAAAGGCAACTAGGTGCAGCAAATGCGAGATCGAGATACTCTAATAGAACATTCACCCTAATAAAGTATTCAGCTGCATGTATAATTTACACAGTTATATTACATTGCAAGTTATTCTGTAGGGAATTCAGCTACAAACAAGTCACCCTGTAGTCAGATCAGCTAGAAGAAGGTACCTAATAGAGAGTTCGGCTACAAAGAAGCCATCATGTAGAGAGTTCAGCTCAAATAAATCACCCTGTAGAGAATTCAGCTACAAACAAATTGCCCTGTAGAGAGATCAGCTAGAAGAAGTTACCTTGTAGAGAGTTCAGTTACAAAGAAACAATCATGCAAAGAGTTTAGCTGCAAACAAATCACCCAGTAGAAAGTTCCGCTATGAACAGATCACACTATAGAGAGTTCAGTTAGAAACAAGTCATCCTGTAGAGAGATCAGCTAGAAGAAGTCACCTTGTAGAGAGTTCAGTTACAAAGAAACAATCATGAAAAGAGTTTAGCTGCAAACAAATCACCCAGTAGAAAGTTCCGCTATGAACAGATCACACTGTAGAGAGTTCAGTTAGAAACAAGTCATCCTGTAGATAGATCAGCTAGAAGAAGTCACTTTGTAGAGAGTTCAGCTACAAAGAAACCACCATGTAAGAGAGTTCAGCTGCAAACAAATCACCTGTAGAGAGTTCAGCTAGGAACAAGTCACCCTGTACAGAGATCAGCTAGAAACAAGTCATCCTGTAGAGAGTTCAACTAGAAGAAGTTACATTGTAGAGAGTTCAGCTACAAAGAAACTACTATGTAGAGAGATCAGCTGCAAACAAATTGCCCTGTAGAGAATTCAGCTACAAACAAATCGCCCTGTAGAAAGATCAGCTAGAAGAAGTTACCTTGTAGAGAGTTCAGCTACAAACAAATCATCCTGTAGAGAGTTCAGCTAGAAACAAGTCACCCTGTAGAGAGATCAGCTAGAAACAAGTCACCCTGTAGAGAGTTCAGCTAGAAGAAGCTACATTGTAGAGAGTTCAGCTACAAAGAAACTACCATGTACAGAGTTCAGCTGCAAACAAATTGCCCTGTAGAGAATTCAGCTACAAACAAATTACCCTGTAGAAAGATCAGCTAGAAGAAGTTACCTTGTAGAGAGTTCAGCTACAAACAAATCACTCTGTAGAGAGTTCAGCTAGAAACATATCCCCCTGTAGAGAGATCAGCTAGAAACAAGTCACCCGTAGAGAGTTCAGCTAGAAGAAGTTACATTGTAGAGAGTTCAGCTACAAAGAAACTACCATGTAGAGAGTTCAGCAGCAAACAAATCACTCTGTAGAGAATTCAGCTACAAACAAATCACCCTATAGAAAGATCAGCTAGAAGAAGTTACCTTGTAGAGAGTTCAGCTACAAACAAGTCACCCTGTAGAGACTTCAGCTAGAAGAAGCTACATTGTAGAGAGTTCAGCTACAAAGAAACTACCATGTAGAGAGTTCAGCAGCAAACAAATTGCCCTGTAGAGAATTCAGCTACAGACAAATCACCTTGTAGAAAGATCAGCTAGAAGAAGTTACCTTGTAGAGAGTTCAGCTACAAACAAATCACCCTGTGAAGAGTTCAGCTAGAAGAAGTTACATTGTAGAGAGTTCAGCTACAAAGAAACTATCATGTACAGAGTTCAGCTGCAAACAAATTGCCCTGCAGAGAATTCAGCTACAAACAAATCACCCTGTAGAAAGATCAGCTAGAAGAAGTTACCTTGTAGAGAGTTCAGCTACAAACAAATCACCCTGTAGTGAGTTCAGCTAGAAACAAGTCACCCTGTAGAGAGTTCAGCTAGAAGAAGTTACATTGTAGAGAGTTCAGCTACAAAGAACTACCATGTACAGAGTTCAGCTGCAAACAAATTGCCCTGTAGAGACAAACAAATCACCCTGTAGAAAGATCAGCTAGAAGAAGTTACTTTGTAGAGAGTTCAGCTACAAACAAATCACCCTGTAGAGGGTTCAACTACAAACAAGTCACCCTGTAGAGAGTTCAGCTAGAAGAAGGTACATTGTAGAGAGTTCAGCTACAAAGAAACTACCATGTAGAGAGTTCAGCAGCAAACAAATTGCCCTGTAGAGAATTCAGCTACAGACAAATCACCTTGTAGAAAGATCAGCTAGAAGAAGTTACCTTGTAGAGGGTTCAGCTACAAACAAATCACCCTGTAGAGAATTCAGCTAGAAACAAGTCACCCTGTAGAGAGATCAGCTAGAAACAAGTCACCCTGTAGAGAGTTCAGCTAGAAGAAGTTACATTGTAGAGAGTTCAGCTACAAAGAAACTACCATGTACAGAATTCAGCTACAAACAAATCACCCTGTAGAAAGATCAGCTGGAAGAAGTTACCTTGTAGAGAGTTCAGCTACAAACAAGTCACCCTGTAGAGAGTTCAGCTAGAAGAAGGTATATTGTAGAGAGTTCAGCTACAAAGAAACTACCATGTACAGAGTTCAGCTGCAAACAAATTGCCCTGTAGAGAATTCAGCTACAAACAAATCACCCTGTAGAAAGATCAACTAGAAGAAGTTACCTTGTAGAGAGTTCAGCTACAAACAAATCACCCTGTATAGAATTCAGCTACAAACAAATCACCTTGTAGAAAGATCAACTAGAAGAAGTTACCTTGTAGAGAGTTCAGCTACAAACAAATCACCCTGTAGAGAGTTCAGCTAGAAACAAGTCACCCTGTAGAGAGTTCAGCTAGAAGAAGTTACATTGTAGAGAGTTCAGCTACAAAGAACTACCATGTACAGAGTTCAGCTGCAAACAAATTGCCCTGTAGAGACAAACTAATCACCCTGTAGAAAGATCAGCTAGAAGAAGTTACTTTGTAGAGAGTTCAGCTACAAACAAATCACCCTGTAGAGGGTTCAACTACAAACAAGTCATCCTGTAGAGAGTTCAGCTAGAAGAAGGTACATTGTAGAGAGTTCAGCTACAAAGAAACTACCATGTAGAGAGTTCAGCTGCAAATAAATTGCCCTGTAGAGAATTCAGCTACAAACAAATCACCCTGTAGAAAGATCAGCTAGAAGAAGTTACCTTGTAGAGAGTTCAGCTACAAACAAGTCACCCTGTAGAGAGTTCAGCTAGAAGAAGGTACATTGTAGAGAGTTCAGCTACAAAGAAACTACCGTGTACAGAGTTCAGCTGCAAACAAATTGCCCTGTAGAGAATTCAGCTACAAACAAATCACCCTGTAGAAAGATTAACTAGAAGAAGTTACCTTGTAGAGAGTTCAGCTACAAACAAATCACCCTGTAGAGAGATCAGCTAGAAACAAGCCACCCGTAGAGAGTTTAGCTAGAAGAAGTTACATTGTAGAGAGTTCAGCAGTTTAGCTGCAAACAAATCGCCCAGTAGAGAATTCAGCTACAAACAAATCACCCTGTAGAAAGATCAGCTAGAAGAAGTTACCTTGTAGAGAGTTCAGCTGCAAACAAATCACCCTGTAGACAGTTCAGCTACAAACAAGTCATCCGGTAGAGAGATCAGCTAGAAGCAACACCTTGCAGAGAGGTCAGCTACAAAGAAATCACCCTGCTTCATCTTTTCTTCTTCCTGTAGTAAAGAAAAAATGAAAGGTTAAAAAGCCCTAAAGCCGGCCTATCATAGGCTGGCTTTGGGGTATACAAATACAAAAAGAAGTGAAATCTAATCCAAAACAGCCAAGCTGTAAAAAAGAGTGCGGCCCTGAGAAAGGCTATGGTGAAAAAAGATGTGAAATCCAAGGTGGCGGCCAAGAAATGGCTGTGATGGTAGGTTAATGGTAAAAATTTTAATAACAACAATTCAGGTGAATTTGGTGCCACTTGGTCTTGGCACAAAATTCACCTGAATTGTCGTTATTAAAATTTTTACCATTAACCTACCATCACAGCCATTTCTTGGCCGCCACCTTGGATTTCACATCTTTTTTCACCATAGCCTTTCTCAGGGCCGCACTCTTTTTTTACAGCTTGGCTGTTTTGGATTAGATATATAATACATATATTTATTACAGAACACTCTACACGGTGGTTTCTTTATAACTGAACACTCTACAAAGTGACTTCTTCTAACTGATATTTCTACAGGGTGATTTGTTTGTAGCTAAACTCTCTACATGATGGTTTCTTCGCAGCTGAACTCTCTACAAGGTAACTTCTTCTAGCTGATGTCTCAACAGGGTCACTTGTTTGTAGTTGAACTCTCTACATGATGGTTTCTTTGTAGCTGAACTCTCTACAAAGTAACTTCTTCTAGCTGATGTCTCTACAGGGTCACTAGTTTGTAGTTGAACTCTCTACATGGTGGTTTCTTTGTAACTGAACTCTCTACAAGACTAGCTGATCTTTCTACAAGGTGATTTGTTTATGGTTGAACTCTCTACATGATGGTTTCTTTGCAGCTGAACTCTCTACAAGGTAACTTCTTTAGCTGATGTCTGTACAGGGTGAATTGTTTGTAGCTGAGCTCTCTACAAAGTAACTTCTTTAGCTGATGTCTGTACAGGGTGATTTGTTTGTAGCTGAACTCTCTACAGGTGATTTGTTTGCAGCTGAACTCTCTACATGATGGTTTCTTTGTAGCTGAACTCTCCACAAGGTAATTTCTTCTATCTGATCTCTGTACAGGGTAAATTGTTTGTAGCTGAACTCTCTACAAGGTAACTTCTTCTAGCTGATCTCTCTATACAGGGTTATTTGCTTGTAGCTGAACTCTCTACAGGTGATTTGTGTGTAGCTGAACTCTCTACATGGTGGTTTCTTTGTAACTGAACTCTCTACAAGGTGACTTCTCCTAGCTGATCTTTCTACAGGGTGATTTGCTTGTAGCTGAACTCTCTACAAAGAACTTCTTCAAACTGATCTCTGTACAGGGCGAATTGTTTGTAGCTGAACTCTCTACAAGGTAACTTCTTCTAGCTGAACTCTCTACAGAGTGATCTTTTCATACCTGAAACTCTCTACAGGGTGATTTGTTTGCAGCTGAACTCTCTACATGATGGATTCTTTGTAGCTGAACTCTCTACAAGGTGACTTCTACTTGCTGAACTCTCTACAGGGTGAATTGTTTGTAGCTGATCTCTCTACATGATAGTTTCTTTGTAGCTGAACTCTCTACAAGGTAACTTCTTCTAGCTGATCTTTCTACAGGGTGGTTTGTTTGTAGCTGAATTCTCTACAGCGTGATTTATTTGCAGCTGAACTCTCTATAGGGTGAATTCTTCTAGCTGAACTGTCTACAGGGTGATCTTTTCGTAGCTGAACTCTCTCCAGGGTGATTTTTTTCAGCTGAACTCTCTACATGATGGTTTCTTTGTAGCTGAACTCTCTACAAGGTGACTTCTTCTAGCTGACAGGGTGATTTGTTTCTAGGTGAACTCTCTACAGGGTGACTTGCCTGTAGCTGAATTGTCCATCAGATTAACTGGTTGTAGCTGAATTCCGTACAGAATAACTTGCAATGTATTATAATTCTTTAACAGAGTAAGTTATAAAGGTAGCCGAATGCTCTATTAGGGTGACTGTTCTATTAGAGTATCTTGATCTCGCATTTGCAATACGTAGTTGGCTTTCGAATCATGACTCAGTGGTTTGTAATCCAATTCTTCTGTACTACTGCAAGGATTTTCTATGATGATTATTCCAGCTACACACCCATTTTCAGCTCATTGCTCTAAGCGGTTTGCCTGGTAGGCGTGAAAACTAATAGCTTTTTTATTCATAGATATCGATTGCATAATTGTGGATTTTGTGTCATATCTCCATGGTCTTTATCTCGATTCTTTTCAAACCACAAAAAGGCACTCCTATGATGGTTACTCCATCTACATAGCAATTTTCAACTTATTCCTTCTAGGGGTTTACCCTGTGGGCGTGACAGACCTTCGACCTTATTTTACGCAAATAATCGATCATAACTCCATGAATGTCCATCGGATTCCTACCAAAGTTGGTACTGAGATCCGCCTTAATGAGCCCTTCAAGTGTGCCAAATTTTAGCCCGATTGGAGCACGATTTCGTGTTTTATGGCGGATTTTGCGAAGTGTGCGAAATGAAGAAGAAAAAAAAACAAGAAATTAAAACGAAATTTTGTTCGCTCGTATCTCCGAAATGGCTGGACTGATTTTCTTCAAATTTGGTATGTAGACTCCCATAACTGGCCGGCACGTCTGTAGCAAATTTGGTTTTAATCGGATAAGGGATCACAGAGCTACATAGGTGTGAAAATTGCGTTTTCTTTCTTCCTGTTAATATACTCACGATGTGGCACACCGGCTTCTTGGGCCGCACGACACACTATCGTGTGTCTTGATTACATTAATTTAACTTTACTTAATCGCTCAGCATAAAAGTAATAGTGAACTTGTTCGTTTTGGTCACCTCTGCCAGGCCTGCCTTATTAAGGAGGTGGTTGCATAAACATGTTAAAGTCACTGTGTACACAAATGACACAATTAGGAGACTGTTATAATGGTCAGTTTAAATCAGGTGACCTTATTATACAGTGATCCAGTTGGACAGGTTTCATTTTATAGTTGAATATTAGAAGTATTGTGCAATCACAAATGCAGCAAAATACCAGTAAAGCAAACAGGCATAACACGGAATGTGATCAAAGGAATCACATGAAACTTGGTGTATGACTTTGACTCATGATGCACTGTCTTTGTGCCAAATTTGAAGAAATTTGAAAAGAGTGCGTTAACATTTTAATTTCTTTGATAATTTAGCATGGAAGGACCAAAATACTAGAATTTCCTGAGTTAATATCCCGATTTTCCCAATGCTGACGGAAGTCCAGCAGGTGGTTTTGAGTAGTCCATAGTATAAAGAAATATTGTGTGGCATAAAATAAACTATAGACCATGTTGCAAGGTTCAGCCAAAAAAGCCACTTATTCTACCCGGACTAATTAGCTATGATACGAAAATACACTACATACAACGTATTTGCGATTGAGATCCTCTAATAGTGCAGTCACCCTATTAGAGCTTTCAGTTATGTAATAGTATCAGAGGTGGATCCAGGGGGTTTCCAAACCCTGGTCAAATTAATACAGGCACTTTTGAATTGATTTGCAAAGGTACCAATAAAGGCTCAGATCAAAATACTCTAATAGAACATTCAACTACCTAATAGATTACCTAGCTAATAGATCCAAATTTGTATTTTAAATACGTTATTTAGTTTACCTCTACCAACACAGTAAAATAGTCTTGTCTAATAAGACATGAATTTTTCTGGGGGCATGCAGACCCCAGAATGGCATCCATGTTTGTTGTACGTATGCTTCAAACTTCACACAACTCCACCTATCAACTCTTTAGCCTGCTCCTGAGATACAGTGACAGCAGAAGCTAGCAAGCTCACATTGTTCAATTAATTTGAGTCAAACCTTTTGCTTAGGATCATATTGAGTGGTACATAGTATGCAGCTATATGTGCTACATTATGGAAAGGCCAAATTTTATTAGCTTACTGTAGTTATCTCATGTAGCTCATATCATGTGTAGTATTGATACCTAAAGTATACTGTGATACCCTATTTACTGTATCGTGATATGCACATTCACGGTGTTGCACAGCTCTACCAGACCCCCTAAGATTTAAGTGTGCATTCAACAGAATATTTGGAAGTCTGTCACCAAAATTCTGGAGCAACCTATCTATCCTATTAAAGCATTCAATAATAGGTCACCTTGTAGTTACACTGTATTATATAGCTATTTGATAACATTGCGGTTGCCAATAAAGACTGTTCAAGTAGGCACATCATCAATCTTTCTCATATTCCTATAGTAAGGAAAAGGATAAGTAAATGGAATCTAATCCAAAACAGCCAAGCTGTAAAAAAAAGAGTGCAGCCCTCAAAAAGGCTATGGTGGAAAAAAATGTGAAATCCAAGGTGGCGGCCAAGAAATAGCTGTGATGGTAGGTTAATAGTAAAAATTTTAATAATGACAATTCATGTGAATTAATAATGACAGTTCAGGTGAATTTGGTGCTGCTTGGTTTTGGCACAAAATTCACCTGAATTGTCATTATTAAAATTTTTACCATTAACCTACCATCACAGCCATTTCTTGGCCGCCACCTTGGATTTCACATCTTTTTTCACCATAGCCTTTTTGAGGGCCGCACTCTTTTTTTACAGCTTGGCTGTTTTGGTTTAGATATCACTTCTTTTTGTATTGCAAGCCACAACGCTGGCCATTAACTGGCTTTGGTGCTTCCTTCTAGCTTGTTTATTTTTTCTTTTATGCAGGAATTATGGAACAAAGGAAGAAATTTTGTGTACAGCTTTTTGTATGATTAAAAATATTTGTACATGTAACAATGAATGATAATCACATAATGTAGGTAATAAGGTGACTTCTTATACATAACTGAACAGTAGCTGAAACTCCCATTGTTTGTAGCTGAACTCTTTTCAGAGTGACTTGTTTCTAGCTGAACTCTCTACATGGTGATTTGTTTCCAACACATATTTCTACAGGGTGATTTGTTTGTAGCTTATCCCTACAGGGTAACTTGTATCTAGCTGATATCTCTACAGGGTGACTTATTTGTAGCTGATCTCTCTACAGGGTGATTTGTTTGTAGCTGAATTCTCTACAGGGTAATTTGTTTGCAGCTGAACTCTCTACATGGTGGTTTCTTTGTAGCTGAACACTCTACAAGGTGACTTCTTCTAGTTGAACTATCTATGCGGTAATCTTTTGTAGCTGAATTCTCTACAGGGTGATTTATTTGCAGCTGAGCTCTCTACATGATGGTTTCTTTGTAGCTGAACTCTCTACAAGGTAACTTCTTCTAGCTGATCTTTCTACAGGGCGATTTATTTGCAGCTGAATTCTCTACAGGGTGGTTTGTTTGCAGCTGAACTCTCTACATGGTGGTTTCTTTGTAGCTGAACTCTCTACAAGGTGGCTTCTTATAGCTGAACTCTCTACACAGTGATCTTTTCGTAGCTGAACTCTCTACAGGGTGATTTGTTTGTAGCTAAACTCTCTACATGATGGTTTCTTTGTAGCTGAACTCTCTACAAGGTAACTTCTAGCTGATCTCTCTACAGAGTGACTTGTTTATAGCTGAGTATCTGCAGGGTGATTTGTTTGTAGCTAAACTCTCTACAAGGTGATCGTTCTAGCTGATCTTTCTACAGGATGAATTGTTTCTAGCTGATATGATCTCTCTACAGAATGACTTGTTTCCAGCTAAACTCTATTTGTAGCTGAAGTCTCTATAAGATGATTTCTTCTAGCTGATCTCTCTATAGGGTAACTTGTTTGTAGCTGAACTCTCTACAGGATGGTTTCTTTGTAGCTGATCTCTCTATAGGGTGACTTGTTTATAGCTGAACTCTCTACTAGGTGATTAATTTTGTTTGCAGCTGAACTCTCTACAGGGTGATTTTTTGTAGCTGAACTCTCCACAAGGTGACCTTTTCTAGCTGATCTCTCTACAGGGTGATTTGTTTCTAGCTGAACTCTCTACAGGTGATTTGTTTGCAGCTGAACTCTCTACAGGGTGATTTTTTGTAGCTGAACTCTCCACAAGGTGACCTTTTCTAGCTGATCTCTCTACAGGGTGATTTGCTTGTAGCTGAATTCTCTACAGCGTGATTTGTTTGCAGCTGAACTCTCTACATTATGGTTTCTTTGTAGCCGAACTCTATGCAGGGTGATGTGGTTGTAGCTGAACTCTCTACAGGGTGATTTGTTTGTAGCTGAACTCTCTACAGGATGGTTTCTTTGTAGCTGAACTCTCTACAAGATGATTTCTTCTAGCTGATCTCTGTACTGGGTGACTTGTGTCTAGTTGTACACTCTACAAGGTGATTTGTTTGTAGCTGAATACTCTACAGGATGATTTTTTGTAGCCAAGCTCTCTGCAGGGTGATTTGTTTGTAGCTGAACTCTCTACAGGATGGTTTCTTTGTAGCTCAGGTAACTTGTTTCTAGCTGATCTCTCTACAGGATTGTTTCTTTGTAGCTGAACTCTCTACAAGCTGACGTTTTCTAGCTGAGCTCTCTCTTGTTTCTAGCTGATCTCTCTAAAGAGTTATAACTTGTTAGTAAAGCTGAACTCTTTACAAGGTGGATTTTGGTTGTTAAACTCTCTGCCAGAGGCGTAGCTAAGGGGGGGGGGGGGCAAGGAGGGGCATTTGCCCCCCCCCCCCCCCCATCACTAAATGATATTTTTTAAACCTTCGTCACAAGTTTACCAGTATTAAACTGACACGCAAATGACTGTAAATTATGTACACTACTACGCGGTATCACCAGGGGTTGCTAGTGAATGCGCACACACAACATCCAACTCGCTCGTGAATCCATCGAACGAAAATATTAGAGACATACTTCTATATTTAGCCTAGATCACTCGCGTGGAATCTAAAAAGAGTGACCCGCTTCTCCGCGGCAGGAGTCACAAGTGACAAAGGAGACCAGATGATGCTACGAACCTACTGCCTACGAGGTGATAAAGTGTTAGCTAAATAAATGTACTAAGTTTGTTTTTATCGAGTCGATCACACTGGACCTTTGTACGTACGACAGTGCAGTCTGTTTTTACTTTGTCAGTCGGGTAAGTGTTGGCAAGTAGTGGATTGTTACTTGCAGTGCTAATTCGCAAGTATATCAAATTGAAGCCGTCTTAAATTTGTTGCCATGTTAGATGAATGCTAGTCCTGTATCATTCACTGAAAGAGTATGAAAGGAGAATACCGTATACAGGTGGCCCAGCGATGTACCTAAATCAATAGCATGGCACTCACAAGCTATCCAAGAACTACAATAGCTTCAAATTAATGCAGCAGTGCATAAATTCCTAGTGTTGCTACCAATTTTTACCTTTTTTAGTCTCTCTAGTACACTGGTTTCTCTATACAAGAGCTACCTTGGGAACAGTATACCAATCGAACGACACCTTCATGCACCATTGTTCCAGGTATGCCAATCACTGTAAGACCGCTATTTTGTGTTGTTGCCATCCTTATGGTGGTGAACTATCTTTAGCACTAGAATTATTACCAGTGGCTTCGTTAACTACACCACTACATGAAGCAATTAAGTAAATAAACAGCCATTTATACAACTTCTGTAACTCGAAGACAGGTTGTTGAAATGCCATGAGACAAAGTTTCCTGAGAGAGGAATACCACATCTAACATCTAAAGTAAAAGAAAACATGGGATGCATATACAGTAGTATGAAAAAGTTTCAGCTTTTCAAAAAATGTATTTTTGTACAGGAGACAATGGGAACCGCAAGTTCTGGTTAGCAATATTGCACTCTGGAAAAGTGAAGGAAGTAATTAATACTAATGGCATATTTTGGTTAGTTATACAAAAAGGCCTATTAACCACATATGTGGTATCAAGATTATTATAGTGGGGGAGGGAGAGCGTCGAACTTTGCTATACTCTGTGAAAATGAGCCTGTAAAGTCCTATGGAATTGTTCAAAGGATTTGGTGCTTTGTGTTGGTTGGTGATTAAATATAAGTGAAGGTGGCACACCTTGTGCACACACACGTACACTTGCAGAAACTAAAGCTACTGAGTAAAGAGCAATGTAGGAACATCAACACTGCCTTGGATGAATCCAGTTCCAGTTTCCATGTGCACTGTACTATGGGTATCAACCTCACATGTGACATCTTTATTTGAGATTTCATAAGGTTTCCATCTCCTGCCATGCAAAACTGATATGTCTAGATGGAGTTTCAACCATTGGGATTCCATGCGGACCACCTGCTTTGAACTACAGTAGTAATGTGTTAAATCTGGGCAATCAACAGCAGTCGTATAAACATAGTTCAACACTCTCTCTCTTCCCATTACGTATACTACTCTTGGTGATGTACATACATGTGTTAAGGATGCAGCAATTATGACATGTGTGGACTCAGTAAAAGTAAGCTGAAAGATGTTCTACTAGAGCAAGCAATCAACAATTCATCACGCTAATTCTACTATTTCAGTAGAGCAATTAGATAAAAATTAGTGACTTTATTGTAGCACCCAGCTATAGAAAACTATATGAAATTGAAATGTCAGTATACATAATCCATAACAATGACATTATTGACCAAAGAATTTATCATGATTTTGGGAATAATGGTATGTAAGCGAATGAGATGATTTTTTGAGAACTTCTCAAAAGCATAATGCTATGTGATCAGTATTTGTTAATACATTTGTACACATAATAATGCAGATAGTGTTATCTGCTTATGTGTTGTTTCTAGAAGTTTATTTTAGGTATGAGCAATAATTATTATACCACAGGTCCCCCTGGTACAGCAGTGATTTAGTGACATTACTAATATATCATTTGTTGTACAGTGGGATGAGGTGGATGTTGTTGATTTATATAATGTACAATTGAGGGATAATGGTGGTAGTGTCAGAGAATCTACAACATCACTAACATCACATACTTTAGCAAAGTTAACTCCAAACACAACTTATACTATGACTGTACCTACTGGGAATATTTGTGGATCTGGTACAGTTAGTGATTTTCTCATTGTTACTACTAATGTGACTCTTTTGGTTGGACCCTCCATAACCACATTGTCATTGGTAACTACATCAATTTGATCAACTATGATGCTCCTTACTGCTGTAGTAGTGCGCCTTGTGTATATATGCCAACTCAATCACAATCTGGTAATACTGTTAGATGCATGTGCTATGGTCTGTCACGGAAATATCGGTCCGGGTAAATTCGGTCCGGCTGGACCGATTTTGTATACCAAAACTGGTCCGGCCTAACCAAATTTGGTTGACCAAGTTTAATCCAGCCGGACCATTTTTGGCATCCAAAATTGGTCCGGCCTGACTAAAATTGGTCCGG
The DNA here is from genome assembly GCF_963678975.1 of Dysidea avara. Classification (NCBI taxonomy): domain Eukaryota; kingdom Metazoa; phylum Porifera; class Demospongiae; order Dictyoceratida; family Dysideidae; genus Dysidea; species Dysidea avara. The sequence continues at coordinate 28,342,877 of NC_089272.1, forward strand.
CCCAAACTTGGTTGGCCACATGCACTGTACCCTAGACCACTTGGACCAACTATAGTTTTGGTTAGTCCGTGGGTGTACCAGGCATTTTGTGGACAGGTCTGTGAAACGGTTACTCTAGGAAACACTACCACTCCTGTTACATCTCACTATTAATCTCCCATTACAAGTACATGAAACCTTACAACCACAATCATTACCTATATGTGTCAATTACAGGAGATCATGTGTAGTGCATGCATAAGTCTGCGTGTACTATCAGTGTTACAGGTCGGTCCATGCTAAGTTTTTTTGTGACGGATCACTGCAGCCGACTTAGCCTGGAAACTATATAATGAGTAGCGTAGTTTTGTTTCCCGACTTGATTTAGCTACGGAAAGTGCATATTACAGTAGTACAGAAACTATTCTATGTCGTAGCTATATATGCAGCTGAACACACATTACACAGTGGCAAAATTAATGCTGTTTTAATTTAAAGCAGTGTGAGATGATAAAAGTCCTGCATTCTTCTTCTCCATGTCAATAGCTAACTGTCCGAGTGGGAACTAGAGGTTTTCTTCCGGCATCAGTACATCAACTCAAATGCATGGTCAATACTATATGGACTCATGGTGTGCATGCCACCCACCTTCATTTATTTCTGGATCAGTGCCTGGTGATGAATGTTATAGGTGACTGCTCTATTAGAGTATCTCGATCTTAAGCACCTCCAATGCAGCTAGCTGATCCCATGCATGCATGCATGCAATGATCCGTGCCCTTGTTGGATAACCTTTTAAGCACAAATCCATGTAGTGATAATGCCTGCAATGCTCATTATTCGCGTTCGAGATTGATAAATGAGAATAGCTATAGCTAAGTCGGCTGCAGTGTTCCGTCACAAACAACTTATAGCTATGCATCATTGGCTGCATGCGTTAGTGGTCCATCCGGACCCATTTTGGTCGACCAATATTGGTCTGAGTGGCCAGAAGTGCATGTGGCCAACTAGGTTTGGGCCGGACCAATTTTGGTCAGGTCAGACCAATTTCGGATGCTAAAAATGGTCCGGGCAGACTAAATTTGGTCGACTGGAAATGGTCCGGCCGGACCAATTTTTGCCCCGGACCAAAATTTTCGTTACAGGTCCCTACTGTAGTTGAAAATTCCAATTTTTGTGTAGCTTGTTTGTTAACGTTTTATAATTAATATGACTGGTGAACCCACGCATACCGCATCTGAAATGGTACCTTGTACCCCAGCTGTATCAATCGTCTAAAAAGTGAAATATCCATTACACTTTGTTAGCTATGTTAAACCCATTACACAGCATTTCAAATTCAAAAGGTACCTCTGCAATCTCCGCATACTGAAAGAAAGACATGGTGCCACCACCCCAGTTACATGAATTATCATCTTAAAAGTGAAGTATCCATTACACTTCGTTTCGGCTATGTTCAACTTGTTATACAACAGTATGAATCAAGAACTGTTTGAAAAGTGCCTCTGCAATCAAAATAGCCACTACGAAAAATATGAATGATTTCCATTACAAAGGGAAGCCATCATGTATTACTGCCAAATCAACACCTTTCACTGTCAGCAGGACACTAGTAAATCCATGAAGAGTGCATTGTAGGTACTGTGGCACCTCTCGGACAAAGAACAGTGAAAAAATCAAGCCCGTAGCCTTAGCCATTATCGAGTTATGCTTGTCTCAAGGTATCAGTCAGTTACTCGGTCAGTAGAAAATTGCATTAAATATATATATATTTTAAATTCCGTAGCAACTTGTTGAAAGCATTGCAGGTCGATCGGGAATCTTGTTTGGGCTTAGTTTTACCTAACCAACACTGTCGTCAGGGAAAATCGAGGCTGGTTTTTGGGTGATGTTATTTTGTGGGCCACGTCTACTCCTTTGTTGTCCCTATTATAGCATTATCATTCTGTCAGTACTATTGTACTGTATGATGTGTCGGATTGTAGAAATTTGGTTTTGGTACAATATTATGTGACTGGGCCTGCGAAAATAGGGCATGTGGGCACATGATTATTTCCTACTTTTTCAAGCTTTCATCACTCATAACGTTTTGTACCATTATGCTATGGCAGTGGAATTTTCAGCATTTAGTAAGCATTTAATTGGCGCAGGTTACAGAATACAAATATTCTGTTCCAGTACTGAAATATAACCTGTAGAATGATGAGATGTAGTTTGTGCCCACATGCCCTGTTTTCGCAGGCCCGGTCACATATTGTTAATATTCCACAGGTCCACCTGATACATCAATAAACATCAGATATAGTGACATTACTACAATACCCCTGTATAAAACGAAATAAAATTTGTGTAGCTATTAATATAATCACTGAAATATTATACATTTCCTGAGGCATTCCCTCACACCTAGACCTAAATGCTTGCAGTATGTTTCAAACTTTAAGGTGTAACTTTTATTTGCCAAAGACTCCTTTCCAGTCGCTATATGCCAATAAGTTCTTAACAGTGCTGAAAAAAGTTTTTGATACAAGATTTAACTTCAGACTTTATTATATAGTTATACAACGGGCACGAGTGCGTTTATACAGGCAGAGCACAAGTGCACATTGTATAACTGTTATGTACCTCTCACCTAATAGGTGAAAAGATCCAATGCTGCAGCTACATTTCTTTTATAAGGTAGAATACCGATATCGATTGTGGTGCTCTAAAACTAACGACATTATTACGTATCAAGCATGGCCTTGACCATACAATCACATGGCAACGCCACAATCGATTGTTATGGTGAGTTTCAATTAGAATAACATTATTTTAAAAAGTGATTTGTCAAGGTGGAAGCTTCGATCAAACTAGTAAGGTATGTAACTACATTTATATATATGTAAATAGAGTTTTACCTGCCGTGTTTGCCTCTTTGATTGCCATTGGCTGCTATTAGATCGCATGTATAACGTAGTAGTGACGTTCCCTGTATGGCCCCACAATTGAATTACGCATTTTAGGCTATATAAGAATTCGAGTAAACAGTGTAGCGTCTTGCCACCTATTAGGTGAGGTGTCGTAGTGGCCTAAGCCGCCAGCACTTGTGCAATGTAGCACAAAACCGCAGCCAGTGCGGTCAGTGCATTATAAGTTATAATGCACTCGCTGCGGTTAGTGCAGCAGTGCTATATACGAATTATAGCACTCGCGGCGCCTTTGAACTGCCCACGCAGAGTGGTACATACTTTGTAAGGATCTGGCCAGCCCACCCAATGGTAGATATAGCATGCTTACCAATCATAAAACTTCCTGGAGCCACTCATGCAAAATTGTTTTACAGCTGTTTAAGTCATACTTGAAATACTTGTTTAAGCTTAAATACCTAAATATGCACAATAATTTACACTTGCTTTGACCATGTCACTATTTGTGTATTTGTTGTGTATTTAGATACCACAGGTCCACCTGGTACACCAATAAACATCAGAGTTAGTGAAATTTCTAGTACATCATTTGTTGTACAGTGGGATGAGGTGGATGATGCCGATCATTATATTGTAAACTGGAGGGATGATGGTGGTAGTGTCAGAGAATCTACAACATCACTGATATCAATTACTATAACACAATTATCTCCTAACACAACTTATAATGTGACTGTAACTGCTGGGAATATTTGTGGATCTGGTACAGTTAGTGATATTCTCATTGTTACTAGTAATGTGACTCTTTTGGTTGGACCCTCAATAACCACACTGTCATTGGTATGTACATCAATTTCATCAACTATGATGTTTGGACCCTCCATAACCACATTGTCATTGGTAACTTCATCAACTATGATGCTACTTACTGCTAGTGCTAGTAGTGCACCTTGTGTATATATGCCAACTCAATCACAATCTGGTAATACTGTTTGTGTGTATGATTGTGTACATGTGAATATATATGTGACCGGATCTTGGAAAACCTACCTTTTGGGCACAAGCTAACTTTTTGGGAAAATTCAAATGAAGATTTCAACAATATTTTTTAAATTAAGTTTTTTGCACATTTGGATAAAGCAACTATTAAACCTTCTTGCTGTGAAGTTTCATACCCATAGCTTCTTTTTCCTAGGAGATATGGATGATTATATCAGACCATGTAGTAATTTCACATGCGTGGGACAACAAGTAACTTACAAATTGGGTGATTTGTTCAGGTACTGGAATGGCTAAAACTTAGTCTTAGACAATGATACATGGCATTTAATTGCAGAAAAGTACCAAGAATACTTCATTAAACTATCAGAAATGTCTTTCAAAGTATTTTAGGTGGTAAGAATGGAATTATTAGTAAACAAAGTGATTTGTCACCATTTGTCACCCTTAATCACCCACAGAACTCAGTACATTACCATAAAAGTTAGTTTGTAATGTACAGGAAAGAAAATCGGCCATATCTCAGGAATGCTTAAAGATATTGAGCTGAAATTTTAACACAAGATAGATGAGCACCTAGTACCTCATTTAAGCTATAAAACAGAAAATTTACCCATGCGCCAAAAAGGTAGGTTTTCCAAGATCAGGTCACATATTTGCATGCTTACAGTATATTATATTACATGTGATACCTGAAGATCACATAAACCTATGATCAAACCTAGAAGACTATCATCATTCATAACCTTAATTCTAGTTACACAAACATACGTAGTATGCCTACAAGTGCTTGCCTATCACAACAAGGCAAGCCTTCTAGCCATGTTATATAACAATATGACATGTATGGTATGCTTTGTTCTTTGAAAGTTAGTCAGGTTTCTACATACATATATAAATCCTGCTACCAGGTCTCTAAGTTGGTTAGAAACTTAATTAAAGATAGTTTCCATTATAAAAATTATGAAAAAAGATGTTATGATGGTGTTCAAATTATACTTCTAATTAACATAGTTATAGTGGGCTATATGTGTCAACTTTTACTATTGAGTATTCATTTATAAGGTATATAGAGAACAGCAAACTGAACTACAATGGTTCAGTGGTGAAGCACTTGGAAGTTAGGTGTGGAGTCTGGTTTAACTCTGGACAACCTTTTGGCATTTTCATGCAAATTTATTTTTTATTTTTTTGCTTCTTGTTGACTGCTCTGTTAAAACATTTTGACCCCGTGATATTTGTTGCTGTCACTGTCATTTCTTTTAAACACCAAAAGTTTGAACTGTATGATGGTTAGCCTATACATAATACAAACTGATTTTCAAGTTATTTCTTTTAGCCTGTTGCATGACAAAAATCAATCTATTTTCTGCAATAGTTGTCTGTAATACTGCAAATGTTTATCAGATTCATACCAGACTATTATGGAAATATACAGTACAGTACCTTAATCTGTCCTCAAATTTCAAGACAATTGTGGTATACATTTGCATTTTTATATAATGGTTTTTGTAAAGTGTGTGAAAAGAAGGTCAATCTATGTAGGCTCAGGAAACAATAGTAAAAACAAAGACCTCAAGCCAAACTTTATGAGGACTCAAATTAGCTACTTTGCCACGAAAAGAAAAAGGAGTATTTTTCTCCTGGCTCCCATATGTTTTAAAGGAATAACATGGCATATTTAAATTAACCAGTTGTTTAGTAACTTGGACTGTTTTAATATTTCAGATTGCTTCTAGCTGCAAGTTTGCACATGTACAGCAGAACCCGTATTTGACAATGAGGACACCTGCATGATCTGGACACTTGGTAATGGTCCTTACTTTGTAAACTAATCTGGAAAAACAGGACACCTTGATAATCAGAGCACTTTTGGTTTGTCCCTAGATGTTCTTAATACACCAGTTTCACTGTATACATTTTGACTTGCCATGGACTTGCAATGTATAACGGTCTATATATCACTTCAACACCTCGGATCAAAGGAAACCACAAGGCTATTATTTCATGAATTGCCCTAACCACAGGATGATATCATGATATATCCCTGACCCTACTACTTTTGATGCTGAGGTATTTATAACGCATCTTTGATTATTTATATATGCTGCTTAAAGTTTTGCATTGTGGGTTTGAGTTTAACATGTTGCTTTAGTTAGGTTAGACACTGTTTAGAAGGAAAAATAATTGAATAAGTCAGCATTCATAGTTCACTTACTAGGCACCACTAAACATTTAACTTTTGTTGTTTCTCCTTTCTTGTGTTTTTACCAACTTGGATGTTTGCTTCTGCCAAACATTGAAGCCACCTATGTACTGCAGAGCTGATTTCTACTCAACCACTCACTGACACTACAGCCTTTTAAAGGGTGACTATACTGATCACATAAAAGAGCTTCAATGGAATCAATTTTATAAGAACTTTTGTAGGAAAGGAGTCATAAGGACTTCTGTCAAGGCGTTCTACTTGCTTTTATATAGCTATTATGTAGTCAAACTTTGCACCTAGCTTTAAAATAAACTCTTGTACAGGTGATCATGAATACCACAATGTAAAAGTACCAATGGTAATCAGGTTATAAATACATTTTACTACAACAGTACAGGTGACTGAGACAAGTAGGCTGGCACAATATAATAACCTCAGAGTTCATCTTGGACATACCTTTGTAGTCACCACAAACCAACTTAATTACATGTCAATATCGTCATGTCTGGCCTCCCTCCTATATGGCCCAATATAAACTCTGCTACACTTTGAAAGGACACGATTTCCCCTCTGCCCAGACTTATTTCGCACACTGATATTGGTGATTTATGTTGCATATATTTCTAGGGCAATTTTCAACAGCAGCATGTCATTTGGCGCCTTTCATTTTGTATATGTTAAAGCGTAGCCGCGAGTGCTATATGAAAAATATAGTACGAGGTGTGCGGCCGAGATGCTAATAAAGAACTCAGTTTCGCCTCGTGCTTTATTAGCATCTCGGCCGCGCGCCTCGTACTTTATTTTTCATATAGCACGAGCAAGGCTATGCTTTAAATGATTTATGGAACTTTCTAGTCGTGTAGCTTCACCATACACTAGGACTTGTAATTAACACGCGTTGCATGAACTATTAGCAGCCTGAACGCACACGAACTAGTTTAATAAAGTAACTCACACATATTTCACCATAGTTTGGAATGGTAGATGTTCATTGCGTATTTTGGCAGGTTTTGCTCGCAACCCACAATCGATTCTATTGTGAGTCACAGTGAAATAATTCCGTGATATCTCCGGGACTTGTCCGTTTACATTAACAAACGTAACAGCAACGTTACCTTCTCCCGTCCATCATCGAAGCATTTAGATAAGTCTATAAAAGCAATCCAGTGTTAAAACTCGTATTGGCTGGGGTGATTGATCACTCAGCGCGGCGAGGCTATCAGCCTTCACCGGTGTGGGTGATTAGTCGTACTGGTGCGAGCCCCGCAGGCTATTGGCCTGCACTAAGGCACATGGGCAACTGTGTTTTATTTCCCACAAAGAGTGCTTTATTGCACCGTAAAGAGTGCTTTATTGCACCGCAAAGAGTGCTTTATTCGTTCAATAAAGCACTCTTTGCGGTGCAATAAAGCACTCTTTGTGGTCATGAAGCACTGTTGACCGGCTGAGAGTGTACTTTATGAAATTTAAAGTACACTTTTTCCTTTGATCTCGCCCACGCAAAGTTCTATAAATGGAGATGATAGTACTATGTACCATACTGTTTGATAGACTGCAAAATCAAAAACGCAGTCTTTATGATTAATGAAACAAATTATATGTAAACCCAGATTATTAAAATTACAATGGAGAATAGGGATCACTAAAAAAGCTACAAGAAGGGATTGCTAGAGTGGTAATGTAAATCACCAATCTTTATTGTGAAACAATATCACTGAAACATCATACAGTACGATAGTAACTGTATAGTAGGGACCACAAAGGAGTAGGCATGGCCCACGAAATAATATCACCCAAAAAACAGCCTCAATTTTCCCTGACAATGATGAGGCAGTATTGGTTAGGTAAAACTAAGCCCAAACAAGCTTTCAGATCGACCCGAAACGCTTTCAACAAGTTGCTACGGAATTTTAAAAATAATTTATTTAACAGAATTTTCTAGTGAATGACTGACTGACCGAGTACTGACTGATTCCTTCAGACAAGCGTAACTCGATAACGGCTTAGGCTACAGACTTGATTATTTCACTGTTCGACATCACTTCGGCCCAACAGGTGCCTTTTGGCAAACCGCAGTACATGCAATGCATTCTTCATGGATTTACCAGCGTCCTCCTTTGTGTTCCATTCATCTTTGCTGACACAGTGACAGCGAAAAGTGTCAATTTGGCGATAGCACATGATGGCTTCCCTTCGTAACGGAAATCGTCCGTATTTTTATAGTGGCTATTTTGATAGCAGAGGTGCTTTTCAAACATTCTTGATTCGTACTGCTGTGTAACAGGTTGAACATAGCCGACAGTGAAGTGTAATGGATACTTCACTTTTCAGACAATAATTGATATAACCGGCGTACGTGGCATCATTTCATACATTATGCGTGGATTGCAGAGGTGCTTTTCGAACAGTTCATGATTTGAAATGTTGCATAACGGATTGAACAAAGCTGACAATGAAGCATAATGGATATTTCACTTTTCAGACGATAATTGGGGCGCGCGGTGTCATTTCAAATGCGGTATACGTGGGTTCACCAGTCATACCTAATAATTTTTTTTTTTAAGTTAACAAACAAGTACACAGAAAAATTTGGAATTTTCAACTAGAGTAGGAACCATAGTACATCGATAAAAAGTACTGAAACAAGTTGGAGTAGTGCACGGTATTAAATCACACTAAAACAATAAGAAGTGTTATATCCCTACTGTGCATTTCCATTATGGTATCATGAGCACAGTAGGGATATATAACACTTCTTATTGTTTTACTGTGATTTAAATATCTTCAACTTGTTTCAGTACTTTTTATCGATGTGCTATGGTCCCTACTCTAGCTGAAAATTCCAAATTTTTCTGTGTACTTGTAATATTAACATCCCTTGACATTGGGATTTATGGTCTACTTTACCACCTCAGTAATTTATTAAGACTTTACATCACAAGTGCTGAAGGTAATCCTTTCATCTTTTGTGGCTTTTTTCAGTAATCTTTATTCCCTTTTTGAAATTTATTATTGTTAATATCAGGAATTCATAATACACACACATATATATTGTGAACTTTGTTAATATTATAGTCAGTTTCACCAGGCTCAGACTCAGGTTGTTCTCAGACCAATATATCTTCTTCACAAGAAGCAATCATTTCTAAGTGATTTCAAATTCTATTTAGAGCGTAACCGTTATAATTATAGATGTTTCATTGTAAAAGGCCAAAAAATTGCATTACTGTATTGTCTCGAATTACATCCCGGGTGTTTATTTCTTTCAAGTAGCTTTTTACCCCGGCTACTAAATGAGACCGGCAACTATACGAGACTGGCAATTATATGATCAACATTCATGAGTCAACTTCATATCTTGGTGTTGTACTCTCCTAGATTCTCCTTGATGTTTCCCTCAGCATATTTCACAGATTCAAGCTTAAAAGGAACTCTTCTATAAAACGTTCTTCACTTCATCATTTATAATACCGCCTGGAATTGTTAACGATAAAGGCTGCACTAGACGTTTATTCGAGACCCGGAGTTTATTTTGGTTATGATGCTGTATACCCCTGGCAACTAAACAGGACTAGGCATTTATACAAGACAAGCCGTAATTCGAGGCAATACGGTAATTGTGTGTGCGGGAATATGATTTGAATGTATTGTTAATGTTATAGACTCAAGTTCACTATCTACCGGAGTAGCCGTTGCTGTGACATTCACTATAACATTCATCATCACATTAACTGTTTCTGTTGTCATCACATTTTTGATCACATTTGTCATTGTTAAGAGAAAATTTGAGAAGATTTACAAGACTACCCACCAATCAACACAACAGATGCCATTGTATGAAACAGTGATTACACCTGCTATTACTAAAAGTGATGTGAAGCTAGAGGCTAATCCAGCCTATGGTACAAGTGATAGAGTGGCCATGAATGATAATCCTGCTTATCTAAGCTGCAAGTGATGTAATAGCTAACACATTTGAGTGTGCGTGTGTGTAGTTTGAAAACTCCTATAGTATTTATTTTTATGCTGTTGAATAATGCAATCTTAATGTATCACTTTCTCTAACAACTTCATCATATCATTACTGTATCACTCATGCACAATGTTGATTTTTCCTGTATCAAAATTAAATGATTTTCATGCATATGTACTTAAAATGGGATAATTTTAATAGTGTAAGTTTCCATAAGATACATATAACTGCTTGATTTATTTTGAGCAAAATTGCACTTCCTGAGAGCTGCAGCTGTACATGTAAAGTTCATCTAATTTTTTCAGGTTTCAATATTTTACACTCTACTGTAGCAATGTATACAATACCGCGCAAAAACAGTTAAACTGTATAAAAAAGGTACAACCTTAAAAAAGCCTGGACGAAAAAAGTTATGAAATCAAAAATGATGTGGACGATAATAAATTATAATAATGGCCTTTGTGCATTATTAAAATTTATTATTATCAATATTATTGGAGCTATTTCATGGCCGCCACTTTTGATTCCACAACTTTTTTCACCCAGGCTTTTTGAATGCCGCACCTTTTTATACAGCTTGGCTGCTTTTTCGTGGATTTCACTTTTCGTATTTTAAATATTATACCCAAAGCCAATAATAAACTGGCTTTGACGTTTGTTTTTATGCAAATCATTGTTCTTCTTATCTACAGATGCATTGAAGATGATATAAGACAAGCTAGTGCTCTACCAATACAGAAAAATATTACCGATCTGATGCAAATTAGTCTGGGAGACAGCAGGGTGGAGTTTACAGAATGGTCTATAGTTTATTTTAATGCACTTTTTGATTGTCCTGTACACCTAAAACAACATTCCACCTGCTGGACTGGTGCCAGCCTTTGGCATTTTGCCATAGTAACGAAAGTTTAATTAACTGCATAGCAACCATACAAATTTTACAAAATAGCTTCTGTGGGTTTCAGTTTTACCCAAAATTGTTTGATAACCTGACCATTTAACAAATCTTAGGTGTTACAATTAATGTCAGAAAAAAACTGAATAATTAAATAGTCCCATAAACCCCTGAAGGCATCATTATGCATACCATAGTTACGTATGTCTCAATAACCATCACAGGGCCTGCAGGCACAAACTACACCCTGTCACACAGCAGGATGTATCTCAGTAGTGGAGTAAAGTATTTGCATTCTGCTACTTGTACTGTAATTCGCTTTATTTTCATGCAAAAAATTTTTGTGTAAAAATATTTTCGTATGATTTGCATAAATGACTGCTCTATTAGAGTAGTTCGATCTTGTATAAAAATTTTCGTGCAAGAAATTTTTGTATAAATTTTGTATACGAAAATTATTTTACAACGAAAATAAAACAAATTACAGTATTATAAAGCCAATCAATTGCTTAATACCTGCTTAAATTTACAAAGCCATAGCACATTACATACATAAAATTATGGGTGATTAAAGTTCGAAAAGTAGACAAATTTTATGTGCCCACATGTCCTTTATTCACAGGCCCAGTCACATTTGCTCTCTTGACTTTCTTTAATTTAGTTATTTAAAAAAAATGTTTGCTTCAGCTTAAGCCATATACTATAATGGTTACCATTGCTTTTAGACTTGAGAGAATAAACATAGTTTTCTAATAGGAAATTTAATTCCGGCGTTTTCCTTTGTATGCTTCTAAATCATTATGATAGTATCTGGTGATAATGGTTTGCCTCTTTTTGGTATTGCTGGTGTGGAAAGGCTTGGTTACTACACCCGTTCTCCAGCTAAAGTCTATGAAGTGCAAACAGTTTATCAGGTGCAGTATTACAAAATGTTCACAATCTAATCATAACATTAGTGCTAAAAATTAATAGAACTTGAGTTGAAGTTGATTTACATGTAGGTAGATCATCAAATGTAAACTCAAAAACTAGTACTTGCTTGTATACTTGTGGCAAATAGGAGTATGTCACAAAGTACTCACTATACAGCAAATACAGCTGTAACATATGTGTGTTCTTCATCTACGCTTATTAAATGCCTTCTTCACACCTGTTCCACTATCATCTAATTTAGCAAGAAATAATGGAAGTTATGCCGTATTTGGGGCATCATACGTGTGTGGTATCCATGCAATAATACAATAAAAGAGTAGCTTCCTTTTGTACCCCCCTTTGTAAGTTAAACCATCCTAATAAAATGTGTACACCATGATATCAGAATAATTTTGTCTAAGGTCCCATTTGTATTGAATGCACATACAATTAAGCCTCTGAGATCAGGACAACTTTCCAATAAGAACAGTATAGTGGGGTCTCAGGATAGTATTGTGAGAGCCTCTAGCTATGTTTTATATAGGATACACACACATATGCAGGGGCGGATCCAGGGGGGGGTTCAAAGGGTTCCATGGAACCCCCCTTTTGAAAGAACCTCTCTTACTTGAGATACTCTATTAGAGCAGTCAAATCGAGATACTCTAATAGAGCAGTCACAGTAGTCTTTGAGGAGCAGTGTAGCAAGCTATGTATACAGTTATAAATGATAAATGAGGAAATGTAGTTGGTGAGGGCATCTATGGTGAGGGGAAGCTATTGTCAGCAGGTGATGACTTTTTTTTGGTCTTAAACTTACAGTTAGGCTGAAGTTGCAATTCCAAAGTGGAACCCCCCTTTTTAAAAGTCTGGATCTGCCCCTGATATGTATGTGTGTGTGCTACCTCTTCATCAATACAGTAAATAGATCATGACATGCCCTTTGTACTGAAGTTATGTCTGATCTCAATCACTTCTGCTAATCACTTCTTTCTGTACAGTACCTTTTGTTATTTTCACTAATGTGACCAACAAATCAACTTCTTTAAGTTACATGCAGGGGTGTATGTTATTCTCTTACACTTACATGCTGCTCCTCTTGCATGAGAATTTTGGTAACCTTACAATTAATTTTAGCATGCAAGAGAGAACTTTCAATGATATAAAAGTGCTACAAACCAGTCTTTTTGTGACCAAATTTGCAAGAAAGGTCATCCACACACCAAATTTTATCACTTTAATGATTCATAACTTAATTTAGATTTGAAATAAGTTATTGATTGAAATTTTGTCAGCTGTGAGCCATAACATAGACCATTGGATGAAGAAATTTCACATCTGTTTGAAACAAAGTTATTCAAACAATTGCATGTGGAAGATGCAAATCCAGCCTTTAACAGCATCCACTAGCTGCATTACGTATATTGCATAAACAAAATTAGACTTAAAAGTCTTTCCTGCTGCCACCTATTTGCTTCACTAACATTTTCCTCAATTGGTATTTATCAACAGCATATATTGTGATCAGCAATAGCATGCCATATAAATATGTGTCATAGAATATGTGTGGCACACAGTGTGTTGAGTACAAACAAATTTGGTTCTACAAATAATTCATAATAGTTAGGGACCCGCCGATTATGCTCATAATTTTACCTATTATGCTATGCTGCACTGCTCAAAAATTTACCTATTATGCTTAAATATATGCTCAATACTTACCCATTATGCTCAAATTATGCCCAATTATTTATGCTTCAGTTCCCATGCTCTAGTAATAATTTCCAATAAATAATAAGTGGCTGAAGCACAAACTTACTTGTCAAAATGCATATCACAGAAAAGATCGATATACTCTAATAGAACAGTCAGTTATATGATTGTTCTATTAGAGTTACTGACTGTTCTATTAGAGTATATCGATCTTTTTGTGATAGCTATTTTGATAAGTCAGAATTCATACTATTACACAAATATTCTACCTATTATGCTAGCATTATGCTCAATGCTTTCAGACACCTATTATGCTCATAATTATGCCAGCATAATCGGCGGGTCCCTAATAATAGTTCATGTTAAATGTACTGTTTGTACAGTATTTGCACATGTATACTACATACACATACACAGCCGGTGTTCTATGAAATGCAGTGGTAGATAGGGACAGCATAGGCGGCGGAAAGGGGGGGGGCTAGGGGGCTAAAGCCCCCCTCGGTCTGCTGAGGGGGGGCTTAGCCCCCCCCCCCCTCAGAATGATATCACACCGAAATTATCTTTCTTGGAGTGGGGCTGAAAACCGTGATAAAGATCGAGATACTCTAATAGAGCAGTCACTCTAATAAAGTAGTCAGTGTGTAGCGAGCTATGAAAGGATTTTTATGTAGTTTATCAGCTAGAAATAGTAGCTGGTGAGGTGGAAAGCTCTTGATAGTTGGTTGCGACCTTTTTTTTTTTTTTTTTTTTGGTCTTACCTTACCAAACTATAGAAATAAGTCTGGGTCAGCCCAGCCCCCCCTCATATCAACTACTTCCTCCGCCGCTGAGGGACAGTACTCGGTTACAGCAAATCCATGCCAGTCAAGCTGTGAAAAGGGTGCATATAGTGACACTACAACTGTATCATTCAGTTTGCTATAACTAAAATTTGGTCTAGCTGAAATTTAATCATTGGAGCAATTTCTGGTTACTGATTTTGATTTACTCCATAGTTGGCTATTCTGTCTGCAGTTTGGCTATTTTGACATGGATACCATCGTTTACTACTTTACATGTGCTCTATTCAAGGCAGAAAGTCAAGCTAATGTTCAAAACACAACTTATACAATTACTCATATATAAAATCATTTAGTTGATGAGATTACATTAATTTAACTACTATAAATTTACTTAATCGCTCAGCATAAAAATAATAGTGAACTTGCCCATTCCAGTCACCTGCCTTACTAAGGACGTGGCTGCATTAAACATGTTAATGTCGCTGTGTACACAAATGACACAATTAGGAGACTTACAATGGTCAGTTAAATCAGGTGACCTTATTATACAGTGAACCATTTAGACAGGTTTTACTATACAGTTCAATCTTAGAAGTATTGTGCAATCACATTAAAACACATACAGTAAAGCAAACAGGCATAACATGGAATGTGATCAAAGGAGTCTAACGAGACTTAGTGTATGACTTTGACTCATGATGCACTGTCTTTGTGCCAATTTAGGAGAAATTTGAAAACAGTGGGCTAGTGTTTTAATTTCTTTGATACTTTAGCATGGAATGACCAAAATACTAGAATTTCCTGAGTTAATATCCCAATTTGCCCAATACTGACAGAGGTCCAGCAGGTGGTTTTGAATAGTCCATAGTATGGAGAAATATTTTGTGACAAAATAAACTATAGACCATATTGCAAGGTTCAGCCAAAAAAGCCTATTCTTCTACTATTATAGTGTAATATATACTCCAATAGAGTGCACATTTTTGAGAACTTATAGACTGGTTGCTCATAATTACAGTATATATTTACCTTTAATTTTATTCAGAATGGATAATAATATTTCTTGTGTTTTAATTATACCGTAAATCAGGAAAAAATTTTAATCAAAATTTTTCATCACTGGCTGTATTGATGAAAATTAAAACAATAAATTATTTTTAAGGCAGTGGTTACTGAACTGAAAGTTGGTTCAATAAGCCAGACTCACTATTGAACCGACAGTAAAACTTAGACAAAAAAGGTCACTAAATGAAAAAAAAAAATCACAAAACTCAACCTGGGCTCAAACCCTGGACTGTTGGAACTGTAGGTAGTGGGCTAACCACTGTGCTACCACTGCTAGCTACCCAGAGTCCCTACTTTTCTACCTTATAAATGCTACTTACGTGGTAGTCTCACTATGTACACTATGATACAGTAGAAGAACTTAACGTAACCTAAAGGTGAAGAAGAAACCAAAGCTGAACCTGAACCTAACCCTAACACTAATGCTACTTTTCGCGTCCCCTAAAGTTGAATGCTCGGGGAAACTACTAGACGCAAAAATAATAAAACCTTTGGTTCAGTAACCACTACCTATTTTTAACTATTATACAGATAATTTGTGCATACAAATATTAATGTATAGCTAGTTATTCCGCCAAAAATCTTTCGAAAATCTGTAGCGTCAAAATTTTAACAAGTATTTCAAAAAATTTGTAATTTTCAACTAGAGTAGGGACCATATCACATTGATAAAAAGTACTGAAACAAGCTGAAGTAGTGCACGATATTAAATCACAGTAAAACAATAAGAAGTGTTATTTATATCCTTACTGTATTCCAAGATACCATAATGGAAATGCACAGTAGGGATATAACACTTCTTATTGTTTTACTGTGATTTAATATCGTGCACTACTCCAGCTTGTTTCAGTACTTTTTATCGATGAGCTATGGTCCCTACTCTACTTGAAAATTCCATCTTTTTTGGAATACTTGTTTGTTAACTTTTTTGTAAATAATATTATTATGATTGGTGAACACACGCATACTGCATTTGAAGTGGTGCCGCGCGCTCCAGCTATATTGTCTGGCAAGTGAAGTATCCATTACGCTTTGTTGTCAGCTATGTTCAACCTGTTTCACAGCAGTACGAATCAAGAGCTGTTCAAAAAGCATCTCTGCAACCCACGCATACCAAAAGAAAGGGTTGGTGCCGTGTGCCCCAGTTATATAAACCCCCCAAAACACCTTCGCTTTAAAAAAGGCACATCCAAGAAACTACAACTACCTGAAAAAAACAGTTCAGCTGTAGAAAAAAACTAACAGGCTACTGAAAGAGCTGACATCTGGAGCGGCCAAGAATCAATGTTGCTACAACTACCAAAGTTTTACCAAATCCATGCTCAAGTAAAATGAAAGCAACTGGCAACCAAAACAACTGATATCTGAAGTGGCCAAGAATAAATTTATTTTGATACAGCCAACTACAATTATTAATGAAGTTGTAATATTGAATCTTAATCATTCAACTGTGTTCTATACATTCATCCCTGCTACATCGTAAATTAATCCTTTGTTACTCTAATTGGCTGGTAATTTGGCCACCATTGTCAATAGTCAGTATAGAGAGAGAAAAAAGACGGTCAAATTACCAGCCAATTAGAGCAACAAAGAATAAATTTACGATGTAGCAGGGATGAATGTATAGAACACAGTTGAATGATCAAGATTCAATATTACAACTTCATTAATAATTGTAGTTGGCTGTATCAAAATAAATTTTCTTCTTGGCCACTTCAGATATCAGCTGTTTTGGTGCCAGTTACTTTCATTTTACTTGAGCATGGATTTGGTAAAACTTTGGTAGTTGTAGCAACATTGATTCTTGGCCACTCCAGATATCAGCTCTTTCAGTTGCCTGTTAGTTTTTTCTACAGCTGAGCTGTTTTTTTCAGGTAGTTGTAGTTTCTTGGATGCGCCTTTTTTTACAACAAAGGTGTTTTGGGGGGATATCACTAGTTTTTACCTGTTAAAGACTCAAGCTATGGGGGTGTATGATGTATTCTGCATTGTAGCGGTGTTGAGACAAAACACAAAGTGATGAACATATATCATACATTCCTAGTAGCTGTGAATTGTTATTAGAACCAGAGCTGGTGAAAACTGCAATTTATTGGTCTGGCCAAGTAATGGCTACGGTCAGGGTTGCCACTAAAGGTGTGTGCAATACACTTATTTGCAAAGCATGCTTTTGTAGGTTGTCTGGGAGGATACCAAATCTGAAAAATGACATAACAGCTCTGAGATTTACATCTGGGAGTAGAAATTTAACACTTTATGCTATATTGTTTGATGACTGTTCTGTTAGGGTATTTTTGCCTCACTGTTCTATTAGAATATATTAATACTTTTCCATGAATAAAACCTGCTATGGCCACTGCCATATAGGCCATAAGGACATCAGCAACTTGGTTTGCCAGTCACAACACAAGATGCTTTGCTGAGGGTCTATTATAGAGATCACACAAATGTGTAAACACCAGATTTTCATTTCAATACATAGACACACGCATACATCATATACAAGCACAAGGCACACACAAACACTATACATACTACTACCCATGTACGCACATATATACACCACATATTGGTTGTACTTGATGTAAGCAAGTTAATATCACAATGCTCTCGTAGGTGAGCTGGTAGCAGTAGTGCTCTTACTTGGTGTTAAAATGTTCTTGCAGTGCTCGAAACAGAGGTACTGGAGAGTGAATTAAGGATTATCAGACATCATATTCAATCACAACTGATAATTGTTGCAATGTGAAATCAATATTAGTTGCTTATGTACTGTATCACCATTGTTATCGATGTTAATGTGTGCATGATTTATCCCACAATATGATTACCTCTTTTGGTATGAGGCAGAGGGGAAGCAATAAAACCCGGAATACGGAATAACGGAACAGCGGAATAACGGAATAAGCGAAAATTACATTCTTAATATTTTACTACTATATATACAGTCTATAGCATTTATACAATACTCACCTCGTAGCAATTCCACAGAGAATCACTAAGGCGATCCTCAGGGCGATCTTTAAATAGAACTAGCACAATACTAACCTCTCTAGAATAATCTAACTAAGCTAAAATACTTTCTAATACACTTTACTACAAAATCGCTACAACACTATAAGTTCTTTCTGCTACAGCTATTTATACCTACACACGAGTAACTGCCCGAATTTATTAGAATCAAGCTGCACAAAGTGATGTCAGCTAAATACAGCACTTAACCTTTTGAATTTACATTAAGCTTGTTTGGCGATGGATAACTAACAGGTTAGCCAAAGTAGATTATTTCAAAGAAGATTTCTTAGGATGGAATGTTGTCACTAATAAATTCGGGCAGTTGCTCGTGTGTGATGGCTGGTAAGTAGCTGTAGCAGAAAGAACTTATAGTGTTGTAACGATTTTGTAGTAAAGCGTATTAGAAAGTATTTTAGCTTAGTTAGATTATTCTAGAGTGGTTAGTTTTGTGCTAGTTCTATTTAAAGATCGCCCTGAGGATCGCCTTAGTGATTCTCTGTGGAATTGCTACGAGGTGAGTATTGTATAAATGCTATAGACTGTATATATAGTTGTAAAATAATAAGAATGTAATTTTCGCTTATTCCGCTGTTCCGTTATTCCGTATTCCGGGTTTTATTGCTTCCCGAGGCAGAGGACTGAAACAGCTTTTAGAAGGGAGGATGGCCGTAGCCCAGACGTTTGTGACAGCAGGGACCTGAGGATATGAGGACGTACACATTAGTGCGTTTTTCACATGCAGACATGCCAACTATGGGGATTTGCTGGGGTATGCATATGCCTCACAGGATAGCTTTTAAAAGAATTTCCCTTTGAAATTGAATCAAGTAAGATTTTTAATAACACCGATTTGGTTAACTACATGGATGATTTTTTAGCGCAAATATTTCGGCATAGCCGTTCTTCCATACAAAAGCTACTAAGAACAATTATTATACCTAAGGTGGAAAACTGGGGGAGGAGACAACATCATGAGACAGACCACCTCGGTGCGGTGGATTCCTTAATACATTGATTTCCGGTGTACTCCCATTCCACCGGCGTCTTCGGACATATAGTTCAGTGGTCAAAGGACACACGGTCACAAAACTCACGATCCGTAATTTACAAGTGTTCACGTTCGCTACTGGAGGTGTGAAAGGGACTTTCCAAGCGACTTCCCCTACTAGCACAAGTGGTATTACCAAACAAAATAGCGCATCACCTTGATTGTGACCTACCTTGCGAAAGTGTGTAGATCTAACTGTAAGTTAATATCGCTTATAAAATGTTTTGTATGTGTGTAAATAAGATGCACGTGTTACAGTCCTCTTCAGTCTTGGCTGAACATGAATGAATTAATTAGAGTTAGCAGTTGAGTGCATATTAGGAGGAACCTCAGATGGTGGTTGCTACTTTATATAGTTGTTATGCACCTATCAATGTAAAGCCCCACTACCACAGGTCAGAGGCGTAGCCCATCACTAAGTGTTTTTCTTTTTTTAAACTTCCACAACTCACAAGCTTATCAGTAATAAACTGACACGCAAATGACTAAATTATGTGTGCTACTACGCGGTATCACCAGGGGTTGTTAGTATATGTGACCCGGTCTGCGAAAAGGGGTCTTATAGCCTTTCCAATTATCCATGTTTGGCTAATCATAACTCCTAATCTACTGAAGCTATCACCATGTAATTACACCCACAGCTACTGCCAGGTTAGGGTTGTTGAGTGACCAAATTGTAGGCTTGTACCATATTCACCAGTCAAGTTATGGGTTACCATATATATGCAATTGAAAAGGCTATAAGACCCCTTTTTGCAGACCGGGTCACATATGCACACACACAGTCACACACTAACACAACATTCAACTCGCTCGTGAATCCACCAAACAAAAATATTACAGACACACTTCTATATTTAGCCTAGATTACTCACGTGGTAGAGCATTTTTGAATCTAAAAAGAGTGACCCGCTCTAAGTGACCTCCCCGCAGCAGGAGTCGCAACTCACAAGTGACAAAGGAGACCAGATGATGCTACGAAAAACTGCCTACGAGGTGATAAAGTCCGGTTAAATGCACCAAGTTTCTTTTCTCGAGTCGATCACACTAGATCTTTGTACGGCAGAGCAGTGGCATGCCAGTTTATTTTTTTACTTTGTCAGTCAGTCAGGCGGATTAGTCACAAGCTTACAAGTACTGCTAGCAAGACAGGTGGGATTTCGTGCAATATATGGCATTTGAATTTCGCCAAGTGAAGTGAGTGAACATGTCATCCTGTCAGCAGTGTGCTAGGACTGCAGCACAGGCTGTGGCTAACGTAAAGTAACTTGTATTTGCACTAAAATATTAACAATATAGTTCTACCGGACTGTGGATGAATTTGTTGGAGTACAGTTGTGGCACATGCGATGATGCTTGACGAATATACCTCCATTGATAAGTGATAAGCAATCAGTAATGAAATAATTATGTAGCTAGTTATTTAAGCTGTAATAATACAACATTGTATGTTGGCTAGCCCATTAGCCTTTTTTACAATCATTAATGATTTTGAGTGTTTTGTGGGGGCATGCCTACCCCTCCATCACCTTCTGGCTAGCTACACCCCTGCCACAGGTACGGCTGAGGTAGGGATTTCATCCCAGAAAATTATTCCCCACCTACTGGGAAGTACTGGTGATACAACATTGCCCCACATATCCTGACATATCTCCCAGTAGCGAAACCCGGGCTTTGCAGAATCACCCATTACGTCTGTCATAGTGTAGCTATTCCAGTTGCAAGTTATTCAAACAGGTTTTAGTGATGACAAATAATAAGTCAGCATCCATGAAATGCTGCATTGGTGTGTTTCTTGGACAATGACAAATCCCCACCAGGAAACTTAATGGTCCATTCCCTTACCAACTCGACCTCCCCTCACCTTCAGCCTGTACCTGTGGTAGTCGGGCATTACATTGATAGGTGCATTAAATGTGCTCCTGTTACATAATTTGTTGTTTATACTATGAGGTCTTAACTGCGTCACATTATCCTGCATTTTCAAGGTCTCATTATTGTGGTCTACTGCACCATCAACACCATATTGCAAACGTCTGTGTTATGGGCAGATTGGGACCAATGATTACATGTATTGTGATTATAGCATCGTGATCAGTTGGGACTCATGTTTGAGTATCTTGAGTGTTAAGTGTCCATATGTTTGTCTTTGTAGTGCCCACTTTGCCAACTTGCTGTTTACAGATGTGTTCTCAGTAGTGTGGGAATACATCAGTTATAGATGTCACTATAGTCGTGACTCTTGACTGGAATTTCCAGTAACTTTAGCTGCAGGTAAAAGATAAACACAAGTGAATATTTGTATGAATAAGGTTTTTTGGCTGTGTGTTGACTGGCAATGGTCTAAATGACTGTGTTTTAGTCAGGCACATGTTGCTTTATGTAAGATGTTTGGTGTCCCAATAGTTTCACAGATCTAATAGTCAGACCGTTTTCTTTCCCTACCTAGTTTCTGGGATGAATGTGCATTTCATGATCACATTCAAAGGTTCTGTAAATTTAGCAAATGAATGCTTGAAGGTGTGTTTCTAATATTTCAGTGCAATATGCATTCATATATTTTGCAGAAATGTACTGTAGTCATTGAGATAGTGTTACAATGTAATCAAAATTTATTTTCTCAAATGTTACTATGCTTATATACTAATGTTTGTTGGTAAAATGCATTTGTCACATATCTCCTTAATGAACAAATGTTCAAATTTTCAGACATTTGTCCCACCACTAGTTATTTTATATATCAATTACTAGTAATGGCTCTAACCACCAGTGTCTAGATCATGAGACTACCCTGATTATGAAGGTGTCCTGGTTTTCCAGGTACATTGATGTGCAATGAGATTTTGTAGAACCTTTGGCTGCTGATTAATGTGTTTTGTAGTGCATGCCAAACTTGTTACCTAGGTTTAGATTGACCACACAATTAACGTGTTGTGATTCTTGACAGGTCCAGTGAAATTCAGACATTGGTTTATTGGAGGAAGGCATCCCATTAGCTAAGTCAGATGACAAATGGAGGATTCGCAGACCGCCTTAGTTGCACCCCCGCCTTAGTTGCACCCCCTTCTTGGCAGCACTGAGGATTGGTGTCCTGTCAAGTACACAATGGCAGATCCAACATTAAGAAACAAAGCCAATAATCGTTCTTATTTGTCTACCAATATGGGACAGTGGTTATTTTAAAAGTGCACTTTGTGAAATACTGTATTGTTACATGTATCAATTATTAGCTTGCGTGACATGTGATGTTAATCACTAGCTGTCTGGCTTTACTGTGCATGAGCACCTTTTCGTCAGAAAGTTAAGTACAAATTGGGAGTGACAATGTCTACACAAATGAAAGCAATCACGTGATATCACATGGGTGGCGCTAAATGGAATTATACTGAAAACACTCTCCCTAGGGAAGTTACGTTCTTCACCCTTTCACAATACATTTATATGAGCGTTGGGTTTGTGTCCACGCCGCGTCTTTAAAAGTTATCGTATGGATTAGGCGTTCGGTAAACAAAATCCGTTGTACAGGCAATCCAGTACTAGAAAACTCCTGTGCCAGTATTACTCCACAAAAGGCAGTTACATTCAATGATAATAATGGCGATAACGCTAACACAAGCCGAGATATCAGCGTAATGAAGTGAACTTGGTCTTATTTTTGCAGTTGCGACAAGATAACCACTCATTTACAATTCCGGCGCCCTCTGTGCAATACATTTCTAATGGGAATGATTGTGTAATTCAGGGCTAAAATTGCAAAACCGTCCCTACACGTAAATAACTCACGGTAGTAGCTGCGCATATTTTATTTGCGGCGTGCGCTTTGTAGTTTCTTGGCCGCTCACCTCACTACCATGAGTCTTGATTATTGTCTGAAAAGCGAAGTATCCATTACGCTTCGTTGTTGGCTATGTTTAACCCGTTACACAGCAGTACAAATCAGAAACTGTTTAAAAACACCTCTGCAATCGAAGTAGCCACTATGAAAAATACGGACGATTTCCATTATGAAGTGAAGCCATCACATGCTACCACCAAATCGACACTATTCGCTGTCAGCAAGGATGAATGGGACACAAAGGAGGACACTGGTAAGTCCATGAATAATGTATTGTACATACTGCGGTATGCTAAAAGGCACCTCTCAGGCTGAAGCAACGTCCAACAGTGAAAAAATCAAGCCCGTAGCCTTAGCTGTTATCGAGTTACGCTTGTCTGAAGGTATCAGGCAGTCAGTCAGTCAGGCAGACAGTAGAAAATTCTGTTGAATAATTTTTAAAAAATTATTCTGTAGCAACTTGTTCAAAGCGTTTCGGGTCGATCTGAAAGCTTGTTTGGGTTTAGTTTTACCTAACCAATACTGCCTCATTGTTGTCTGGGAAAAGTGAGGCTATTTTTTGGGTGATGTTATTTTGTAGGCCACGCCTACTCCTTTGTGGTCCCTACTATACACTACTATCATAGTGTATGATAGACAAAAATTTTCTATTTTGAAATTTTCCTGATTTACGGTAATATAATTATTCAACTGGCTATAGTGGACATGATGATGAGTGCTATATACACTGTTAAAATGAAGAGTAACTACAACTCTTAAAGAGTTCCCATAATAGGAAGGATTTAACACTCCTGGAGAATAACCATTACCCTAAAGGAGTAACAAATCAGTGTCACTTACTCTTCAGAGTAATGGTTATGCTCTTCAGAGTGTTGGTTATAACTCTCCAGGGGTGTTAAATCCTCCCTACACTGGGAACTCTTTAGAGTGGTTGTTACTCTTCATTTTTAACAGTGTAGTTTGTTCAAATACTAATTCTATATAATATTATATACATGGGTCAGTCTCAATATTTTCATTATCCATATATTTTATTCAAGTACAGTTCTTTGAAGGAGCATCAATTTTGGGTTGGTAGGGTACTATTTGTTTGAATACCATTATACCAAGTCTCAATCTCATTGGAAGGTAACAGCTAATGAATCATGCATAATTATAAGGTAGAGTGATTAGCTTTTGCCCATGGCCATCTATGACACTCTTGTAGCGTACCATTTTAAGTTT
Source organism: Dysidea avara (assembly GCF_963678975.1). NCBI lineage: Eukaryota > Metazoa > Porifera > Demospongiae > Dictyoceratida > Dysideidae > Dysidea > Dysidea avara. The sequence continues at coordinate 28,367,435 of NC_089272.1, forward strand.
TCTAGGATGTTAGTAAAGATGCACAGCTCTTTGGTTTCCTCTCCGTGATTGACCCATCCCTGTTCACAGATACCACATCAATTCTAGTGCATAAATTAATACATTCTGATTGCAATGATGTTCTACACACTAATTGCTTGGCACCACCACACCTTTCCTCAAATTGCAGGGCAACCATCTTATGTAGCTATGTTCTAAATATGGTACAGTGTATTTGACCCTTTATAAAACTTTTAGTGAAGGAGCAGGAGGGCCAGCTAGAAGTATCACAAAGGCTGGTAACCATGTAGTTGTCTACATTGACTTGGTGAAGATACAATTTATGGTTTGCTGACATACCTGAAATGTGGTTAATGGTGCAATGACAAGATAAACGACAAGTATAGCTGGCTGAAACAGACATTAACTATATAATACATTTAACTGATGGTAGTACGATTAATAGTTTATTGGTATGCACATAATTATATAGACATTTTTGATGACAAAAATTGCTAACTGATTAAATATGAAATTACCTGCCCTGTACTGCATTATATACTACAGTAGTTTAGGGATGGATGAACATGACAATCAACAAGCATGGTTGAATCAATATGATTGTTGGACAATGATTATGTATTTGTTCAGAAAATTTATCTCAGTGTTACAGATGTCTTCACATGTTGTGGCTATACACAACCTTATAAACTGTTTTGCATTTGGCTGTGAATCTGTAGAGTCTGATGCCAAATTTCTGTTCTACAGGAGTACTTGCCAATAGAGTCAATTAGCTATTATTTTCTTATCAAAACAATGAATTGTATAATTATGTAAGTCACCCCGTCACAATTACTAAATATTGTCACTATACAAACTTATCTGGGTAAAATTATTCCTATATAGCAACATACAAGCATACTAAAGTAAGTCTATCTATGATTACTGTTACCTAAATGCATTGCTATACAGTCACCTAAAATGCCACAATTTTCTGAACTCTGGATAATGAAAAACAAATGGTTTAAATGAGATGCAATATGTATAGTAGTTAAATCTGTTTTGACAGTGCTCCAGTAGTTGGATGTACACACAATCAATTAAACAAATGCTTGTAAATCAAGCTAATTCTATGCTTTCCTAGCACATAACATAATGCCAAAGTATTTTATCCCAGCTTTCCAAATGACCTGCGAATTGAGATTAATAGCTATATCTGCTGATCTCATCAATGTTGATGTTTTGATCTCTGCATCATAGCAAATTAGTAGGATTATTTAGTCAAAAGGACCAATAATTGAACTCTACTGGGGAAAGGAAGGCATACCTTAGTGTGATAGGCACAGCAGACATGCCAGTCGAGGGATGTTTGAACTAAATTTATACCTTCTGAAATTTAATTTGATATCTATTTTATGACTGTTCTATTAAGATAACCACTTTATTGCTTGACCAGTTTCTAGAAAGCAACTAATGAAAGAGCAGAAATGACTGTCCTATGTAGGGTAAAAAAAATGTTTAGTGAGAAAGCTATTACACTAAGTAGAAAACTTTTACTATAATACTAATGATTTTTACATTACGTTTCACATAGAATATAGTTGTTATAATATAATTGTATTTATTAAAAGGAAAATCAGTCATATGTATATAGGCGCTGCCATCACACATCAGTCTGGATATATTGAAAGCCAGTCATCAATATTTGAGAAGCTGCCATGTATTTTTGTGATTTTTGCAGAACTACTTTACCACAACTGCATAACACTCTAATAGAGCAGTCACTTACTTTTGTGCTATTTAGGTATAAACTACTGCATAATTGTAATATAGTGGCTGATACAGTAACTATTATTCAAAGTGACAAGCAAAACTCTAACTGTTGCTCAATGTATATATTAAGTTCATGCGTGGTTGCTTCACTGTGGCATAAGAACAAAATAACTGGTGTTTATGTACAATGGAACCTCTATATCAGACAAATTGAGAAGAAAAAGTTTAGAGGTACAGTTGAATACATGACTGCATCATGCTTTATTACAGTGGTATAGCTATAAGTGTTTAATCAACTCCAATGATGCTTGAAATTAAACTAACTGTAAGGGCATTTAGTTTTTGGCTTTGCTAGATGCAACAACCATGGGCTAGACTACAGGTTACTAAACCAGTTCCCACCACAGGTTTCGTTAACTTTAGACATCAAAAACATTATATTCGTAAAATTTTCAAAACTAATATAAAGAGGTGACTCTTATATTAGGGTAGTTTATAAAGTGCATGATTTACAAAAATATGTGACTGTTTTAGAGTACAGTACATAAGCAATTCACTAGTATATGACACTTGCACTATAGTAATTTATATAAAGTGGCTCACCAAAAGTTGCTTTAATGAGGTAGACTAGCTGTAGCTGATCAATGGATGATTTGTTCTACTAATATTAACTGCTCATTAATAATGCATCTAAATACTTAATGATCAGTGGATCAATCTGATTTACAGTTTGATCTGTGTTTGGTTACTGATGTCAATCCAAAAAAGGAAACAATTTTAATCTAGTAGATAGAATCAGGGGTACTGTTACCATACAATATATGGTGAGTTTCAGAAAATGAGGTTGTTCCCATTCAGCTGCTGGCAGATGGGTCAAACACTAGTGAACTCATGATTCCATGATTAATACAAACTATTTGCAGTAAACTTATAATTAATTGTCAGCTTCCTGAAGTCCGTTAACAGTGACGGCTTGTGATAATGTAGGCATTGATAGTATAGTGGAAATCTATTGAAATACACCGAACATGCAGTATCCAAATTCTCCAATGATACACTCAAAATCTAACTACTATAAACTTGCATGGTTCTTTACATAGATTAATTTTATACTCCTTTTATATTATTAAGATTAATATCTCCATGACAGTGCTAATTCTATTAAGGTAGTTTTGCTGCCTATTAGAATACATTTGAATGCTAAAGCATCCCTTTAAGGTTTGCTTCATTACAATGTACCCTAGATTGTTCTACATTTACTTACACCTCATCTTAATTGATCGTCGGATAATTGAAGGACTACTGTATGTTTGGTGGACAAGTACACACCACTAAGAAAAATTGCCCTACACATAAGGACACCTTATTACAAGTCCATTTCTCTTCAAAGATTACAGTATTTCTGTGTTTACAACCACAATGATAAGAGGTCTGTATCATTAAGAAAATCATCTATATTCCAGCTCCAACTAAGAAACATTCTGAAATAATCAAATCACCAACAGAAAACAATTTTCTATGTGAAAAAACGTCTTCTTCACTGTGGCTCTGATGTCTTTTGCAAAGACCTTTACACATTGCTCATTGTATACACATTGGTATGTACATATAATCAGTGTCAATAGACCTGGAGAGTTTGTAATGAGACTGATAATTCCCTCAGCAGTCACTGAGTGTACATACATGATCACATGTATCAGTTTACCATGAGCTGACATTGTATTCATGAAGATGGTAGGAATGTTGGTATTCATTGAGTTAATGCATAACTGTTCTAGCTTTGGTTGGTGAACAGACATGGGCAATAACTGCTTACAATCACAGTATAAGCACACCAAATTCTTGCAAGCATTAACAATGTCCTTTACAGCATCCAATCTACAGTACCTCAGTGCCAAGCAGTTGAACAAAAATGGCCTGACTCTTCTTACATTGTGAACAACATCTTATGTAGGAATATTTACCATGTAATTGCAAAGCCTGTAAACGTGACAATCTTTTAAACAGGCTAGTCAACATTTGCTCATACAAAACACTCTCTAATGGGTAAAAAGTACACACCTCTATACAGAGATGTGTTAACCTCATGCAGCATAATATTTCTCATAACTTGATATGACTCTCAACATTTTTAGTTGGTATGGACTTCAGGTTAAGCCCACACAAATTGTTATAGCACTGAGCAATCATACAAAAGACTTCTTAGACAATCTGTAGATTCCCCTACTGTAGGCTAAGACATTGAAGATTAGGACATGCAAAAGCTAATTGTTCAAAGTGGCTGGATCAACATTGCCGAATCTAAATTCTGTAACAACGGTAAGGGTGTTAACAAAACTGTTAATCATATTATCATGAAATTGGTCAGTGTAGTGACTGTTGCTTTACAATGTGTTTTGCCATCCTGAACACAGTTCATTAACATAAATAGCTACATCTCTGCTTAAACCCAAAATAGTTACTAGCTTTCACAAATGAAGGAGTAGCTGATTGACCAAATTCCAAAGGTGTGGTAGGGAAAGATTCAGCGGCACTTGAAAATCATAGTACAACATGAAACAAGATACATACTGTTGAGATTGGGTAAACCTGTTTGATATCACTGACTATAAGAAAAGTGATTTTTCCCAACCCAGAAGCGGTTTGCAGTTGGTTATTAGAACAATGCTGGGTGGTAAAAATCTCTTCCCATCCACTCTTCTACACATGACCTATACATAGCCCATGCTTAATATTCTTTATCACATAAATTGTAAGTTCCTTCAACCCTTCAATGCAAGTAGTAAACTAATGGTTAAATATAATTGTAATAATTGCCTAACTCAAATTCTAACTTCTCTAACCTGCTCATAGGTTGCAAAACCTGTTTCAGTTCGTCCAAGTCTAACACAGTGACAGCTGGTAAAGAAAGGCATGACACATTTATACGATTCACCATTTCCAACAGTTTAGACTGTTAGGGAAGATCAATGGCTTAATGTACTGTCCACAAACTTTCATCATGGTCATCACAGTATGCTCCTCTTGTGGATCGTACAGTGGCCATACAAACTCACTCCATATTGATGGTAATTCAGTCGCGGCTTGCAGTCTTCTGGAAATATATCACAGTTTCACTATATCACGTGATGTGGGTAAAAACAACATGATGTAAACTAACAGCTCTACTGAAAAACTTAAAATATTCATGAACTCGCTGGAGGATTCAGACTTCTCCAGGTAGTTGCCTTCAACAGTTTCCATCGCACTTTACACTGTAACAGTCTGAAAATTTCAATTGTGGTGTTTGTGGTATGGCAGCTACTGAATCCAAATAAACACTTTGGTTGATTGATGATTTTGCCTCTCAATGATCGACAGAGATCTAGAGTCAGTTTGGAGGGACACAAATACCCATACAAGTATAAGCACAACAGAACACATTAGTATATATATAGCCACATAGCTACTAGTAGATAGCAACACAACACTGGAGCAGTGTTAAGACACACACGCACGCACGCACAAACACAAAATATCAATGTTATACACATACGTATACACAGCAATACTTATGTACAACAATAAACTTACAAAAATCATTCAATAAAATTAACTATGTAGCTAGCTAGCCAACACTGAAATTATTCTTTAGCTTTGCCATGTCTTATGTTTCATGGATGTGGCGGGTCAATGTTTTAGCAAACCCAAGAATAAATGTAAATCATGTGATCTCTTTGAAAGAGTGCTAATATTGCTGTAGACATTTTATTACTAACACTTTACAGTGACCAGCACTGAAGGTCTGACAGCAACATGTGCTGCAGCCTTAGGATTACCTAACCTAATTTCAAGGACTTAGACTTATTGACTTGACCTAGTGACATTGTGCAAGCAGTAACAGGTGTAGTAGCAAAGGGGAAGGAATTGGAATTACAGTTAGGGATGCGTCAATTATGCCGGCATAATTGGTATGTGTGGGAATCAGGAATTATGCTAGCATTTTGAGGTGTTTAACAGTAGGAAAATCTGCAGATTGCACAGTTCCGTTAAAAAAGATCGAGATACTCTAATAGAGCAGTCAGAAACTCTAATAGAACGGTCACTGAATATTTTACTCTAATAAACCAGTCACATGCAACGAAATGCTCTAATACAGCAACCAGCCAAAGAATTCAAGACTGTTGGAAGCTTAAACATCAATGAAAATAAAGTAAACTAGCATTATTAGCCAATTATGGTGGCATAATTTTGAGAATAATGGGCAATTCTCAAAAGCAGAATAGGTGATTTTTTGAGCACTGCTCAAAAGCATAATGCTCAATTTTTGGAGCATAATAGCCTCATGCCTAATTACAGTGTACATCACTTTTTCTCAGAAGGACTTAAGCTTTTGCACCTGTCAAGATCGAGATACTCTAATAGAGCAGTCATATAAACTCTAACAAAACAGTCAGTTGCAACTGAAATGCTTTTTTTTACCTACCGGGTCACAGGGCAAACAATCCGAGAAACATATGATTAATTTGGCATGGTCTTATTAAAGCTTTACAGCTCAATTAAATGCTGAAGGCCTGTAAGACACTTGGTCCTACAGCCTGTTTAAAGATGCCATAATGGCTGGAACAATAACAGAAAAAGACAAGTGTTGCCTAACTGTGATTAAATGTGACAGTTTTAGTGTCAAGATTTTTCTGGCCCTGCCACTCACATGATAATAAAGCCTTCACTTAACTAAAACAGGAGTTCTAGGATGCACATTGTGGATGGACTTTACTTGTTATATAGGTCTGTATGCCATTACCAACCCTTTTTTTTGGGGGGGGGGGGGGGGGGGGCACATAGGGTACATGCAAAATATTACACAAGATAAAGATACTCTAATAGAGTAATTAATCAAAATAATACTCTAATAGAACAGTCACCACACATAACACTATTGAGGATCCTTCATAGTTGCTGAGTATGAAAACTAGCATCTGCAGCACTATCCCATGCATGGGCTCACCTAGCCAGTTAGTTTGCTAAGGATGTATACCATTCTTTAGGTCCATAATAATTACAGCCGTTAGCTGAACTACTCATGACTGTCACATATGCAACCCTTGATCAATGTATCCCACTTAGAAAGCAGTATAATTAGATATTTGTGTATAAAACCACTCTACATCAAAACTTTAGTCCTGAAACATATGTATGATATAACGTTAGCTTCTGGGGGGCTGCATATGCCTACTCCCCCTCCTTTTGACAAACCCTGGAAACGGCCTGGATCTGTCCCTGATTTCCTTACTATGCATTCTTTCTAAAGCACTAGAAAGTATTTTTAAAACAACTCAACAAGATAAAGGGTGTGGCTACAAGAAAAATTTACAAAACATCTATTTGACTTTCTCCCTCATGGAGCAAAATTGCAACAACTATTATTATAATCTTCTGAGAAAGACCTTAAAGATAGTGCCAGTAAATCTGAAGAAGATGTAGTTTATATGGAGTTTAGAAAGAGAATTTTAATCAGATTCCCACTGCACAGTGGCCTGCTTAATCAGCTCTATACTGCTGGAATAACAGGAAACTGTGCATGGGAGTAGTTTCAAGAATATTCACAACAAAAATTTGGTAGAGTTGGCAACTCATTGTCAACACTAATTTTGATGATGTTCTCTCTGGTATAGCTACTTGGACTCCTATTGTTAGTTATTTTTATAATTGACCTCCCACACTATATCCAATTTGCAACAGCCTCCACCTTTTATGGACAAGAAAAAATTACAATATTAATTAATCTGTGTCAGTGCCTATAATTGCAATCAGATCCACAGAAGGAATTGGAAAACTTCTAACCAATGTCAACAATACTGGTTTCTTACACATATTTTCACAGTGACACACTATAATCAAATTCATTAACATGATTTTGTTGTACCGAACTGCGTTTGATTTAGCAAAGGATATAAATGTATGTAAACAATAACTACACATGCATAACTATGATAGCTTTTTATTTTCATGCATGGTCCCCTCTGTAAATGATAAATACCAGCAATGAAGGTGGTACAAAGATTATAGTTACTATATTAGAATGCTAGTAGGGAAGAACAATTAATGCTGATACACTTTAAACTCTGAAGCATGTACAACATTATCACATGTAGCATACCATTAGTATGAACTTCACACTTCTGAATTTACAGTGTAAAGTGTACATGAATGTAGTGTAAGTGATCCCAGTTTCCTATTCTATTGTTACATATCAACACATACTCTCTAATAGTACAATGAGATTCCTAAGACATGGTACTGTCTGAAAAGTACAAATAATTATCTTGAGATCATTTTTTTTGTAGTTTTATACATTTAATAGCTAGAGTGAAGACATTTTAATTTGTTCTTAGAGTTGAAAAGAAAAATACATGCATGTAAAATTACAAGTGTACAAACATTAATATAGTATATACTAGCTATATATTTATCTAATCAAAAACAGCCAAGCTGTAAATAAAGTGTGCGGCCCTATGGTGAAAAAAAATGTGAAATCCAAGGTGGCGGCCAAGAAATGGCTGTGATGGTAGGTTAATGGTAAAAATTTTAATAACAACAATTCAGGTGAATTTTGGTGCCGCTTGGTCAATTGGCACAAAATTCACCTGAATTGTCGTTATTAAAATTTTTACCATTAACCTACCATCACAGCCATTTCTTGGCCGCCACCTTGGATTTCACATCTTTTTTCACCATAGGGCCGCACATTTTTTACAGCTTGGCTGTTTTGGATTAGATTTCACTTCTTTTTGTATTTGTATACCCCAAAGCCGGCCTATGGCCTGCTTTGGGACTTTTTTAACCTATCTTTTTTCTTTACCACAGGAAGAAGAAAAGATGAAGCAAATGTACCTAAATATTTCTGATTTTATCAGTAAATGTACAAATTATATATATAATACATATATTTATTACAGAACTGTCCATGGTGGTTTCTTTGTAACTGAACACTCTTCAAGGTAACTTCTTCTAGCTGATCTCTCTACAGGGTGATTTGTTTGTAGCTGAACTATCAACAAGGTAACTTCTTATAGCTGTTCTCTCTACAGGGTGATTTATTTGTAGCTTAATTCTGTACATCATAATGCTACAACCACAATATAGAGTTGATATAAACTTACAAGATATTGAATTTAAAATTTTGTACAATGCCATTATCCTGTATTATTATTATCATGATCACAGAGTAGAATTTTTACATCATTTTGCAATAGGAAATAGTAGTTTAAAGATAAAGAATATTACAGCTTATAACAATAGTGGAAATTCTCTGACTGATATGCTTGTGATAAAGTTTTCAATTGCTACTTGAATTACCTATTTGGTAGAACTATTTCGTTCTCTGAGTCTCATTTCTATGGTAACAGCAATATGAATTCAATTATAACTGTTGTCATAAGTAGTCCATGTCTATCTCAATATCCAGTTATTGTAAAGTTTAGAAAATGTGACATGAGCTATAATCATGCAGCAAACATCATAAAAGTCAATGAAAATCAAAATGGACAAAGCCAATGGTCAGTATCAGGGGCGGTGGAGCAGGCCAAAGAGTGAGGGGGCCAGGCCAGCTATATGTTGAAGACCAAAAAAAAAAAAAGGTCACAGCTAGGGACCCGTTGATTTCGCCAGCAAAATTTTTGGCAAAATGGGTAGGTAAAAGCAATGAGCAAAATGCTGGCATAAAAGGTGCAATTTTTGTGAAGTTGACATAAATATTGCACAAAAGATCGAGATACTCTAATAGAACAGTCAGACGCGCTAAAATATCGACAATGCATAGCTAATTGTTACAGGAACAACAAGTGACAATCGAGATACCCTAATAAAACAGTCACACATGTTAATCAATATCAGCTAGCTTCTTGCTTTACATGTTAGAAGTAATTGCTGATTGAGATACTCTAATAGAACAGTCACTTTAAGGCGAAACTGTAGCTTTGCAATTGGAAATATTCAATTAACAAAGATCAGTGCTGAGCAAAATTTATATTTCTTGAGCAAAATATGGAGCATAATAGGTGAAAAATAAAAGAATTGCTGGAAAGAAAAATAGGTGAACAAAAAAGCAAAATAGACTGGTCCCTAGTCACAGCCTGCTGACAATAGCTGCTCTCCACCAATTATATGTCCTTATTTATAACTACACATACGTAGCTAAGTAATTTGCTACACTGCTTCTCTAAATACTGTGACTGCTCTATTAGAGTATCCAGATCCTGACTGTTCTATTAGAGTATCTCGATCTTTTCTTGCAAATAGTTGGCCCCCCGTCTCCACTGCCTATGGTCAGTATTAATCACTTTCATAGAACGTAACATTTCTTCCAACATGTATGGTGATGGCAAAGGAGTGATATTATTAGACACTGCATATATTAAGATCCAATGTGTGAAGATCACAAACAATAGCTATTACAGAAGCATCATCAAATTTCATCTCTCTGATGTGGTAAGTATACGTTTTCTTTACATTTCACGCAACTACGTGAGAAATATTTTAAGCACTACAGAAGGTTCATACATATTGCTTTATCCTTGTGCTGTCATATCAATTGCAGATAATATAGTGTATTCCATTGGAATAAAATTCGATTGTGGGATTGGCTGTCTTCATTATTGTCTGTGATGCTTTCTAACCGATCCTAGGCAAGGCAAGAAGCAAGGACACTTTACTTCAGTGCTTTCTCTACTGACCCGAGTGGGCACTATTTAGACTCTCTGAATTCAAACTGCAACTAAATGTCTACAAAGAACGCTGCATCTCCAAGAAAGCAGAGAGGTATTGACAGGAAAAGGCATGCTAATTTTACCCCACCAAATTCTAAGAAGCAAAAGGACAAGAACAAAGAAACTGTAACTGAACCAGAGGATATATGTGCTGTGTGTGACAAGCCAATCTTAGAATGGTCAGAAACTAGTGATGGACAGGAGGCTATATTTTGTGAAGGCCGTTGTAATGCCTGGATGCACCGTAAATGCAGTGGACTATCTTCAACCTTATTTGATATCCTTAGTAATGAATCGAAAGAACCTTACCGCTATAGTCACTGCATTTTTACACATCAAAGAGATGAAATTAACATCCTAAAACAACTTGTTGAGTCTTTGACTGAAAAAATTTCTAGCTTGGAATCCAACAACTCTATCACGTCCAACTCAACTTCCAAAACTCCGGATTTAATAGAAGCTAACCACTCCATCACAACTTCTGAAACTCCAATAAGTAATCATAATCACCTTCGTACTCCTTCCTCAGGTCTTGTTGAACCTCCCAAGGCAAAATCTGATAAACTGTTTAATGTGGTCATGTATGGAATTAAAGAATCCCAACCAAACAGTTCACGAGCCACTAGACTAAAACATGACTTGGAAGCCATGCAAAATGTGCTTACTAATATTGATCCTGCTCTCTCTAAGTCATCTATTAGGGGTTCCATCGACTAGGAAAATACAATACCTCCAATCCAAAACCCAGACCTATATTAATTAAGTTTCTTCGCACTTTTGATGCAACATCTGTCTTATCTAAAAGATCCTCAGTACCAAGACCAATTCTAATCAAACCTGTCATGACCAGAGAAGAAAGAGCAATCGAAGCAGTCTATCTGAGAACAAGGTGGCAATTAATTTTGTCAAGCTAAGAGGAAACAACATTTATGTCAACAAGAGTCTCTTTGGCACAATTGAAAGGTCCAGCAGCACAGAATCATATGTAATGGCTCCTATTACTACCAATGATCATTAAGTTATTAACTTTGACGATAAGAGCAACTGTACATGTTACTTAACTTCTTTCTCAAGAATTTATCAGTTACAGCCACCCACCTTCAATCTAAACTCTCCTTAGCAACTGTACGTATGTATGTATGTATGTAAATAAATATGTAAATAAGTAACATAGGGTAATGTACAAGGCTGTTGGTACAAGTTACCTTCAGGCCTTTGGTGTGTTTACACCATAAAGTTTTAAATAAATAAAATAAATAAATTAACTACAGAACTAGATATACAAAGAGAACAATCAGTAGAATTGTGCTATTTTCAGTTTAAATTGATCCCTACGAAAAATATAATGGAATGTTAAAGATTACAAGATAATTATAAACAACATTTATACTGCTTCTATACAGTATATAGACTTTGATAAACATTTTTCAACATGCAAATGGATTTCTGACTGAATGTGCTTTTAATCCATACAAACCTAGTGAAATGTTTGGTAAAGTGATGAATGGTAAAGTAAAGTAGTGAAATCTCTACAGAATGATTTGTTTGCAGCTGAACTCTCTACATGGGGGTTTCTTTGTAGCTGAACTCTCTACAAGGTGACTTTTTCTAGCTGAACTCTCTACAGGGTGATCTTTTCATAGCTGAACTCTTTACAGGGTGATTTGTCTGCAGCTGAACTCTCTACATTTGTAGCTGAACTCTCTACAAAGTAAATTCTTTTTTCTAGCTGATCTCTCTACAGGGTGAATTGTTTGCAGCTGAACTCTCTACAGCTAGGGTGGTTCTTTTTAGCTGAACTCTCTACAAGGTGACTTCTTCTAGCTGATCTCTCTACAGGGTGACTTGTTTCTAGCTGAATTGTCTATCAGATTAACTATTTGAAGCTGAACATCCTACAGAATAACTTGCAATGTAATATAATTCTTTAATGGAGTAAGTTATAAACGTAGCCGAATGCTCTATTAGGGTGACTGTTCTATTAGAGTATCTCGATCTCGCATTTGCAACACATAGTTGGGTTTCGAAAGTGGTTTGCAATCCGATTTTTCTATACTACTGCAAGGACTTTCTATGATGATTATTCCAGCTACACACCGATTTTCAGCCCATTGCTCTTAGCGGTTTGCCTGGTAGGCGTAAAAACTAACAGTTTTTTTATTCGTAAGAATCAATTTCGTAATTGTGACACAGGTTGGGTTTTGTGTCATATCTCCATGGTCTTTATCTCGATTCTTTTAAAACTACGATAAGGTACTCCTACGATGGTTACTCCATCTACATAGTAATTTTTAGCTCATTCCTTCAAGCGGTTTACCCTGTGGCCGTGACAGACCTTTGACCTTATTTTACGCAAATAATCGATCATAACTCCGTGAATGTTCATCGGATTCCTACCACAGTTGGTACTGAGATCCGCCTTAATGAGCCCTTTAAGTGTTCCATATTTCAGCCCGATTGGAGCATGCATTCATGTTTTATGGCGGATTTTGCGAAGTGTGCGAAATGAATAAGTAGAAGAAAAAAAAGAAACGATGAAATTAAAACGAAATTATGTTCGCTCGTATCTCGCAAATGGCTGGAGCGAGTTTTTTCAAATTTGGTATGTAGACTCCCCTAACTGGCCGGCACCTCTCTAGAAAATTTGGTTCCAATCGGAGTAGGGATCACAGAGCTACATAGGTGTGAAAATTGCGTTTTCTTCCTGTCACTATACTCACGGTGTGGCGCGCCTGCTTCTTGGGCCGCACGACACACTATCGTGTGTCTTGATTATTGTTTAGTTGAGGTTTCTACAACTTTTGCATGTTCCCAAATGTATATATAGGCTTTCCAAATACAGTCTCATATTAGTTTTTAGCAGTCACCAGACTCACCACTCTAATAGGTGTATTTACATCAGCTCATCATCCAGTTATTAGTTTGTCACGTTATTACAATATTCACTTCATTGATGAAATTGCCATTGAGTAACTAAAGCTGTATGATGAAGCAATAACCTACAACTAGATGTGGCATAGTAGGCATAAGTTATGAGTCAGCAATTATGCTGGCATTTTGTAGCAGAACCACTGAAGCACAATGCATTATGCTTGAACAGTTCCAAAAAAATATGCTCGCTTGCTCAGCTATAGCTAATAAGCTAATAATTACTTATGACTGTGCATGACAAGCACAAGAAAACCGAATCAAGGAAGTATACAATAATAAGCACCCAGGAGTAATACTGTAATAAATTCTTTAACTATATGCAACAAATATAATGTATTGCATAGCTCTCAGATAATATAGCTACTGTATGTGGATATAGAACATGAGATGAAATTTTTAGCCTAGTGAAGGAGGTATAGCTGACTAAACATCACTACAAAAACACGCCTCATTTCTAGCTGAGGATGAATGTGCTTGAGGACAATGCTGCAATGCATGTATGTTTTCTTTCTGTAATGCTTATTTTTTCTTTCATTTCATTTCATTTTATTAATTAGCAAAGCCCCCAAAGGGGTAAAACGCTAATATAAAAATTTATTTAGTTATTAGTTAATACAAGTTTAAAATCTGCAAGGGATAGATTATTAATGTTATTGATTTGTAGACTATTCCATTCAGGTATCGTTTTGGGGAAGAAGGAGAATTTGTAAGTATCACAAGAGGTTCGAATGTGGTAAAATTTACAGGGATGATTTGATCTAGTTGATGTCAGTCTTGCGGGTGAGGGTAAATATTGTTCGGGTATTAATTGAAGATGATTTACAACTTTGAATAGTAGGATTAATCTAAGATATTTGCGATGACTTTGGAGTGTTGGCCATTCCAAATCATTTAGCATCACACTTACACTGTCCAAATTATTATTCCATGGTTTGTTGAGAACAAATCTTGCTGCTCTGCGTTGAACTGACTCTAGTTTGTTGATGTCTATTTGATGGTGAGGGTCCCAAATAGGAGCATAATATTCAAGTAGTGGAAGCACTAGTTGTTTGTATGCTTGTTCTTTCAAGTAAGTAGGGCAGGTTCTTAGATTTCTTTGTAGGAATCCCAGTGTTCGATTTGCTTTTGTTACAAGTATCACTGTGAAAAAAGAGGGATATAAGATGGTATTTCCAGTGGCTTATTGAATACAAAAAAGCTTGGTATAACCTGTATTATACTAACAATCTCATGTAAGACTTCAGTTAATGTGTTAAATATACTGAAACCATATATGCGTTGGTATAGTGTGGGCATTATATTAGATATAAGCTATTTGAGGTAATGTGGTAAATAAACTGAAACCATATATGCAATAGTATAGTATGGATTATACTAAAGTATAAAATGAGTATAATACAGGATTTATATTAAGGCTTATTTGTATTCAATAAGCCACTGGAAATACCATATTATATCCCACTTTTTGCACAGTGTATACAGGATATGAGTTTGCCATGACAGTTTTTCATTGATCCAGACTCCAAGATATTTATGTTCTTTCACTGACTTTAGTTGAGTTTCATACATTGAATAGGTGTAGTTACTTGTATATAGTGTGAAGATATGATATTCGTAAAATGTTACATTTGGATATATTAAAATCCATTTAATTTGCCAGGTTGTAGCCCACTTGGATAGATGGTTTAAGTCTTGTTGTAATGTTGTATGGTCTTTGGGAGTGTTTATGGTTCTATATATTATACAGTCATCTGCAAATAGATGAAGTTGACTTTGTATACCATTAGCTATGTCATTGATGTACACAAGGAAAAGTGTTGGGCCAAGTACAGACCTTGAGGTATATACTCCAGAATTGACCTTGCAATTGCATGGGGAAGATAATGTACCATTTATAGTTACTTGTTGAGAACGATCTGATAAGAAAGCTGCAAGCCACGATAAATTGTCACCAGTAATACCATAAAACTCAAGTTGTATATACAAATTAAATGTGTGTACGTGATCTGTGCACCATTAATATGATCTACGTACCAGTGTATATAATTATGTTAAAATCAGCATTATATAAACCCAGCTCATTTGCTGACACGTATATGCATAGGAAATTCTCCGGACTAGCTGTCAACAGTATCAAGTACTTATTGTGTCAGCAGCTTTTTATTCCTTTCAGTGTTCATTGTATAAGAAGTGCTTATAATTTATAAATCACTTGTCTTATCTACTTTTAGGTGGAGTTTTATACTACAAGTTATAGTTAGCATTCAGTAGCAGCATGCTGGAAGACATAAATCCATCCTCACATCTCTCTGCAGCTGGAGTTTATACTCATGTTGAGTCTCAATGCTGTTTCAACCAGCTGCCTATGCATATTATGCTGACATAATTTTAACATAATAGGTACTTAAAGCATCAAGCAAAATAGGTGCAGAATATCAATTTATATCATATGTAAGAGGAAAGGATTTTCATGCTCTAATAGAACAGTCAGTAACTAATCGACTACAGGTATTATTATTATTGAACAATTTATTTTTACTTTTAATCATAAGATGAAGTCCTAAGGCATACTTATTAGTATTGAGCATACATACTTATGTTTGAGGCTAACGGGCAGAATTTTTGAGCATTGTATATAACATAGCATAATAGGTTGATGCCTACCATAGACATCTTGAATTGCCACTCAGACAACCCATAAAGAAAACATATCTGAAGAGCATACGTAGACAGACTATTAGCATATGTACATCTTCACCTTGTCAAACATACTTCTGCAACAACTTTAAACAGATGGGACCTGGAATCCTACAGACCTTCAGCACTTGTGCTGTAAAGTCTTGATAAATAGCTATCATTTTATTGTAGTATAACTTATTTAATGATGCTGGTCAAATCACACATGTACTGTATGTATGATGTAAATGCTGGAAAGGTGTACACTTATATCTCTGCATGAATCACATTATTGTTATCAGTGTTCTACTAGTACCCCTGTACCTGATGCCTTACTTTATAACTATATAGCTATGTGCATGACCAGATTTTATGAAACCAATACAAGTCACACATCAGGCAAAATCTAACTAACATAATGTCAGTGGATGGCTACATGTAAACTTCCATCCATATTATTAGTTTTGACCCTTAGCATTACTCGAGGTTAGTTTTAAGAGACATCTAGGTGGTGTGGCAAGTTCAAATGGCAGCTTCTAGCTTTGTGCATGTGAGGACCTGGCTTCACAAGTGTGCTGGTGGATGATTGAAGTACAGACATGAGGTTGTAGGACTACGCTGGCTCCTTAGTGGCTGATATTCATCAAAATCAATACAGAAAATTCTGTATCATTCAGGCCATCAAGGTCTGACTCCACTTGAAGTCTACCCACTCCACCAACCCTACCCCCACCCCTTTGTGAGCACTTGGGAAACTACTTCACCTGTCCATCTACTCAGATTTTCTGGCAGGAAACTCTACAAGCAGCTACAAGTACTGGAGGCAGTCTGAAAGGTAATAAATTGATGAATCTCTTGTCACAGTCTTGTGTAAATTTCATGGCTATGTGCGCTCACTGTCCTTGGCAAGTTATAATGGCTTGAATGCTTGAAATACTTTAAAACCATTTATCTTGAAACTTCTAATGTGTGATTTGAATTGTTTCTCCCAAAATCCATAATATTATTTTCTAAGCTCATGCATAAATGGCATATTGGCTTTAACTATACAGTACACAAACATTTTGCCATGCCTTTTCATATACAGTATAAAATTAATACTGTACATACACATAACATATGTGACCATCTCAGCAAAAACCTGACTTGTTTGCAGAAGCATGTGTATTGAGAAAAACGAAATAAAAAAAAAATCGTAAAATTACACACGCTACAAGAAAAATACGCAAGTTTTTATTGGGCCAGTACTCAAAGAAGGAAGACTCAAATCGATTAAACTATACACCATCGTATTTGTCTGCTCATGGAGAGTTTGAAGATGTTTGTTTCGTTTCTGTAGCTCCAACGGTTTGCGTGTCATGTTCATTTTTTTACGATGTGATAAATGTAAACAAGATCGTCATCATTTCTTCTACTAAACTGTCTTCATACCCATATGTGCAAGTGACTACAAGGCTAATACTATATCTTGGCTGATGTACTAATTTATGTAAGCCAAATTCCAATGTTGTAGACTAATCCAAACGGAAGTTATGGCTGCGAATGTAAGCGCCTGTAGTTTATTTTCAGTATAGTCGCTGGTTGACCTGGCTGTGCACAAGGGGCATATCCAGCCTTAGATTGGAGATTAATATAGCCGTTTTTGTCTGTTTGCGATAATGATTAATAATTATTATTCTAAAAAGAAAAGTACAGTTGCTGTACAAATCGATTATCTTGCTCTTCCTACTATAATTCCAAAACTACTTACCACAGAAGGCTGAAATTTTGGTGATTCATTTCTTGGACACTGTAGATAATGCTGAGATAATATAAAAAAAACTTATTGTGTGAACAAGTCTGTTTTTTGGCGAGACGGTCGCATATAGCTAGACTGTATGAACAACATGAATAATGGACATACACACAAAATGTACATAACATACATAACACATTCTACACACTCAAACTAAATGTTATGTGCATGCATATTCATGTATCAATATAACACTACAATACAAATGCTTAAAGTTACTTTGCCAGTCACATGTATATTTATACTGTATATTTATACTGTACATACTGTGTGTATGGAAATGCTAATGTATTCATCATATGCAATGTAAAATATATTCACACATAGGCATAATCATGTACCACTGTGTACAAATACATAATAATGTATATAGTACATAGATTCACAGATGAACCTGTAAAAATGAAAAGTGTAATTATTTGCGAATAGTCCTTCACCTAGTAAAAGTCAAACTACAAACTGCTGTACAGAAATACTATAGCCTAAAAAATGAGGTAGAATACAAAACATAGAAAATCACGCCCGTTTATCACACATGCTGTGTTTAGGCAACCTGGGTGTACTTAACAACAGGATCATCACCCATTGAAACCTTCACTCCAGATGTAGATCCATGCTGTATTTCAGCATAGCTAATCTATGGTGAAATATGATACCATACATAACATGTATAAATTTCATTACTCTAGCACTTATGTACTGAAGTGCTGTTCACATAAATAACTAGTCTGGTTTTGTTAGTTATATTTTATATAATATGCTTCAGTAAAACAGCCACAATACATTGTGATGCTGATAAGCATAGACTATTTAATATGCATGTGCAGGGTTACACAATCATGAAAGTACTTTTCATATCCAAGTTTAACCTTCTCACCGCCACAACCGCCATATGGTGGTTTCAATTATAAACGCCTGTAGCATCATATTGTAATTGCTCTGTAACTTCAATCAAGCATTGAAGTAGCCCCTGTGCTTATCCTGTAGTGGGCACACCCTTAAGTGAACGGGAACAAGGATAACTGATCTCTTGTGCACTATTGTGTGGTTAGATGATGCAATCGTGTACTTTCGGAATGTCGATAACAAGCATTGTAGATGAGTCTTTGATGTGATAATGGCACTACTAATAAAGAGAAACAACAAGGAGAGGGATTATTATAGGATGGAGTGGCGTGTTGCTACTTTTGCATGCCACGAAACGGTGACTCCGTGCTTGTAGTGCATGCGCACTTGCTCAAATGCTGGAAAGCCAGACTTAGAGATAATCGCTTCAACTGTAAACAGGTTAGTGATGTTTATTGTATTATTATAAACAGTGCTAGCCTGTAAAGTAGTGAAATATCACGTTTGGTTTCACTTAGATTGATTTTTGTACTTTAAAGTTACATAATGGATTTGTGATTGTTCTTGTGTAAACAACAACTTCATAATCAAATTCCCTGGTCTATAGCGAGTAAATTGATAATTTTATAGGATTATATGGTATGGTGTGTAAGTTGTAGCAGTTTAAAAGCAGTAGATTGGAGGCTCTACAAATTTGGTGGTGAGGGGGTTAAATAGTAATAATAAATGCACAATACTATTATGAAGCTGATGTCCATCTATACACTTAATTCCTCACTCCTTGTGGGCTCTTGTCCTTCACATCATCATGTTGATGAGCTGCTGATTTAGAAGACACAGCATACACTGCTCCAGTAGCTGCAGTTTGATGTGGAACATTCTGTTGAAATTAAAGTGCAAGTACATATAAGCACCAATGACTATCAAAGATTTTGTCACAATTTTAACTACACAATGAAATCTAGCTGCCCAGTATAAGTAAGATGGCTAACAATTTTAATGAACAGTTTGTACATACACTACATATAGACACATACATACATACATACACACACAGTTACAGCAGCTAATTTTTCATGTATTTCTGTACTCAAACATCAATCTACACAGACAGACAGAGACACACACACACAGAGACACACAGACAAACACAGTGAACTTCATTTTTCACCATGAATGGATAGCCACAACAATACACTACACATTTGCACCACAACTATGCCACTGATTTGTTAAGGATGCTTTTCACAAGTAGATTCTAGAGATGTGTGCAGGCCACTGGGAATGCTTTGGCACTTTGCAATGCCATTGGCCAGTTGGGTAGAGATATGAACAGGACATGCAGTTGCCCAGATGTTTTCCACATAAATTTCATTCATTTTCAGTAGCACATGTACAAGTGGTCTTGAGAGCCCAATATCAAGACTGGAGACACCATATGACCTACTCGGCCATTTTCTGTTCGTATATCAATTGCCTGCCATTCATCCCTACCACCACCCATGGTGACGTCCTTGTGTTGCAGATACCATAATGAAAAAAGGTGCTCAAAATCATAGTTATGTCAGTTATTATGGAACAAACACTATGGTGGGCAGCATTCACGGTGAAAATAGACTCATGGCTTTTGACTTCCCAAACTAAACTGGATTGAAATGTTTAAAATTGTATACTTCACAATCTATTGATGTGCATAGATTGATGGTTTTCCCAAATTTAGTCACAATTATTAGGTCCCAGTGATAAAAAGTAGTGAAACAAGATCTACGAACAACAGTAGCTTTACAGCATAGTTATGTCCAAAAATGCCTACACTGGCATACTACTACCATCTGTTCAATGCCAACGCAGGGATTTTCCCACCTACAATCCTGGACATGTGTAGCTGTCAAGCACAATTACCAGTTCATTTCATGTATGTAATACCACACTTATAAATGTACTGTACAATAATACCAGCTGTTTTGGCATACATTACAGGAAAGTAGTGAAGTATTTTAATAAAACAGTCAGCAAATTTTTGAGTTTAAAGTAGACTGCAAAACTCGAAATTTAATTTCACATGGTATTACATGCGTACTGTGTAATTAGGTAATACCTTTAACACATCGGACAAACTACGTACTTTCAAGATTCAAAATTCTAGATACAGTATTGCCCTTCGTGAATTGAGATAGTCACCTTGTGTGCAGCTAAATTTCAGGTTTAATTTGAAGTAATATTAGATGCAAGCACATGTACTGTAGTTATATCATACAGCACTACTCGTCAAACAGTACAGTAGTACTGTATATTAGGGATCATGACATTTTCTGGCTAAAAATATCACCCAAAAAACCAGTTCACGTTATCATCCTAGTGCTTTGGCAGTATTGGTTAGGTATAACCAAGCCCAAAAGTGAACTCAGTATGACCCTAAATGCTTCCAATATGTACATAGCTACAAAATGAAAATTTATTCAATAGAATTTGTGACCGGGCCTGCAAAAATAGGGCACGTGGGAACATACATTTTGCCTACTTTTTCAAACTTCCATCACTCTTAACTCTTTGTACCATTATGCTATAGCAATGTAATTTTCAGCTCTTAGCAAGCATTTAATTGGCTTTAAGGTACAAGTTACAGAATTCAACTATTCTGTTTCAGTACTGAGATATGACCTGTAGAATGACAGGGTGTAGTTTGTGCCCACATGCCCTATTTTCGCAGGCCTGGTCACATTTTCTACTGACTGACTAACTGCCTGCTGATGCCTTCAGTCAAGCATAACTTGATAACCACTTAGGCTACGGGTTTGATTTGTTTCACTGTTTGACGTCACTTCATTCCTAGATGTGCCTTTTGGCATACTGCTGTACACAAAATGCACACATCATGGACATACCTTTGTCCTCCTTTGTAGTGGCGCAATGCATAGCTTCCTGTTTGTTAAATGAGAATCATCCATATTTTCTGAGGTGACTGGATTGATTGCAGAGACGTTTTTGTTTGTAATACTGTGTAACGGGAAGTGTACTGACCACTTCTTCACTTTTGAGTCAGTAATTGAAGTTGGGGCATGCAAATCGTTTGTATTTTTCATGTTGGCTGGATTGATGCAGAGGTGCTTCTCCTGCTGCTCTTCGTTTGTAGCGCTTTGCAAGGGATCAACATAGCTGAAAGCAAAGTGTAATGTTTACTTCACTTTCGAGTCAACAATTGATAACTGGGGCGTATGTTAAGATGAAAACATTAACTCTAGTGCCATCATTACTTTTGATGTGGTATGTGTGGGTTTACCAGTCATAATAATGTTACAAAAATGTAAACAAACAAGTATAAGAAAAATTAGGAATTTTAAGTTCAAATAGGGACCATAGAAAAAAAAAGTAAGGAAACAAGGGAGGTTGCCTACACACTAGTGAACATTTAATTTCATAGATATAGACTGAATCAGGGATTAAATGTTCACTAGTATATCTGCAGATTTGAGCGACCTCCCTTGTTTCCTCACTTTCTTTTCTATTGAACTTAAAATTCCTAATGTTTGTCACTTAGCAAAGAAATGTATATACTGTACATAGTTTCATGCATGGGCTCCGTCATCTAAAGTTACACACAATGCCCAAGTAACCTTTGGACACATAGTACTTTATTCAACTATATGGCAAGGACCTTATTATACACTACTGTAAAGATTCCGGGTACCTCCACAAGGCTACAGACATTTGGACACTGAAATTCAGCTTTCAAACCAGACCCGTCTAGTTTTCACGTACATAAGGTTTGTGTAGATTCCTGAGGGACATGTACTGTATAACATAAATGCACTGTTCATATGCAAACAGTATGAACTGATTACATATTACTTACTGCTGGCTCATCCCTTGTTGCATCATAACGATGAGGTTCTTTAGCTTCTGTTGCTTTTGTAGACACAGCATATTGCACACCGGTAGCTGAACTTTGACGTGGAATAATTCCAACAATGTGCTGTAAAGCAAGTATGTAGCAATACATGATGTATGTAAAATGCGTAGATAACGTATCAAAATGCATTTACACCTTCATACAATGCAGTAATCACCTTTTTCTTATCCACTGCTACATAGGCATATTCAGGTGGTGGTTCATTGAGTGAGGCCATCGAAGCAGTTTTAGTAGACACAGCATATTCTACTCCACTAGCTGAAGATTGGTGTGGGACAACTCTAGTACCAGGCTTATCAACTGCATCATAGTGGCTCTCTGGGAATGCGTCTTTTGCAAAACTACCTGTTGGGCTTTAAATACAATAAAATTAATATAAAAAGAGCTCATTAACTATAAAGATTAAACTTACTACACAATGCATGATTGTACTGGGGCCTATGTAGTACTGCTTAATAGCTTAATAGCTGACATATAGCATACCTCTGCAGAGCTGCATAAGTCTCCTTCTCAAGATCAGCTCCACCTATTGTAGGAAAGAGTTTCTATTTACTATAGAAGTGTGTGGAATCAAATTGGTAAAATTCTACTCTTAAATAATCATAAAGCACAGCAAAATAATTACTCTGTAATATTTTTTTTAAAGTATTACTTTTAAAAGGCTTAGTTAGTACTGTAGTTTGGTAAGTAGCTACATGGTTATATGTACAGTGTGTTATGGACCAACAATAGGTGATAACAACATGTCACTTCTATCACTCTAATTATTTCCGTACCCCGCAATGGGGCACGTCTCTCTTATAATATTAATAATACACCATCACACCCCCCCTCATAAAGAAAGACGCATACAGAA
Organism: Dysidea avara; assembly: GCF_963678975.1. Lineage (NCBI taxonomy): Eukaryota > Metazoa > Porifera > Demospongiae > Dictyoceratida > Dysideidae > Dysidea > Dysidea avara. The sequence goes on from NC_089272.1 coordinate 28,390,948, forward strand.
TAAGAACCCTACAACAACAAAAAAAAACTAAATTACAAGAAAATATCAGTTTAAGTCCAAAGTACAGTGTACAAGTGTTCATTGCCTAGAGAGAACATCTGCCAAAACATTCTCTTTACCAGGAATATGCTTAATACAAAGATCATATGACTGCAGTGCCAAGCTCCATCTCAGAAGACGTTGATTTTTGTCCTTCATTTTATTTAGAAACACCAAAGGATTATGATCAGTGTACACCTGTACTGGGAATTGGGCAGGGGTGAGGTAAAAGTCAAAATGTTGTAACGCCATCACTAGAGCTAAAGTCTCCTTCTTGCTAGTCGAATAATTCCTCTGACTCACATTGAACTTATAAGAGAAATATCCAATAGGGTGGTCTATTCCCTTTCTATCTGCCTGAAGTAGCACAGCACCTGTGCCAAAATCACTAGCATCAATATGGAGTGTAAACGGTTTCCCAAAATCAGGTATCATGAGGACAGGCGCTGACATTAGTAGAATCTTAACTCTGTCAACAGCTCTCTGGCACGTATCACTCCACACAAAGGCAGCATTCTTTCTCAGAAGATTAGTAAGTGGCTCACACAATGTAGCAAAGTGTCTACAGAACTTTCGGTAATAACCTGCCATTCCTAAAAACCTCATTACTTCCCTCTTAGTAGTTGGGGCAGGATAACAGATTATTGTATCCACCTTAGCAGTAACTGGTCTCACTTGACCTTGGCCCAAAATGTGCCCAAGATAAGTCACATAAGCATGACCAATCTCGCTTTTCACAAGATTCACAGTAAGGTTCGCTTCACTCAATCGGCGAAACAGTTCCTTGACTTTTAACAGGTGTTCTTCCCAAGTACTACCAAACACAACGACACCATCAATGTAAGCCTCGCAGCCGTCCAGGTCCCTTATTATCTTGTTGATCATACACTGGAACGTGGCTGGGACATTCTTCATGCCAAACAGCATTACCTTGTACTGGAAGAACCCTTTTGGGGTCACATTTGCTGAAATCTCTTTTGCAGCAGGAGTCAGAGGCACTTGCCAGTAGCCCTTCAGAAGGTCGAGCTTAGTCACACACTTGGCACAACCAATCCTATCAATAGAGTCTTCAACCCTAGGAATTGGATACGAATCTGACTTAGTGACTGCATTCACCTTCCTGTAATCAGTATAAAAGCGATAGGATCCACCACTCTTAGGAAACAACAGACACGGGGAGCTCCAGTTGCTCTGACTTGGTTCTATGATCCCACGCTTCAACAAAATCATTGTCAACTTCTTTCCTCATAAACTCCAGCTTCTTTGGGTTGACACGGTAGGGATTCTGTTTGATAGGGGCAGCATCACCAACATCAACATTGTGTACTGCACAGGTAGTTCTGCCTGGTACATCTGGAAAAATATCAGAAAACTCAGTGATGGCTTTGACCATCTCCTTCCTCTCTGGAGAAGTCAAGCGACACAGTTTCTTATCTAAATTGTCATCAGAATTACACAATAATGCACAATCGCTCACCACAGTGTTATATGTAGTCTCTTGGTCATCTTGGTACACTGTCTGCACCACACAAGCAGTAGCAACATTAGAAGCTGACTTAGACTCTCTACCCCAGTACTTCTTCAACATATTGATGTGGCATAACCTTTGAGGTTTCCGTCTGTCTGGAGTCTCAACAATATAATCAACATCATTGACTTTCCATATTACTGTGTACGGACCAAAATATCTTGCTTGTAAAAGTTGATGAGGAATAGGAAGTAAAACAAGTACTTTCTCACCAACTTTAAAATTTCTACTCTTGGCTCTTTTGTCATACCAAATCTTCATCTTCTGTTGGGAAGCTGTCAAATTCTTCTGAGCAAAGTGTCTAGCACGTACAAGCCTATAACACAGGTCTGCTACCTGGTCTAGAAGATTAATCGAGGAGTCCTCAGCAAGCCACACCTCTTTCAGCAACTTAAGTGGACCTCTAACTGTACGGCCAAAAACCAGTTTGAAAGGGCTAAACCCTAATGACTCCTGAACACTCTCTCTTGCAGCAAACAGAAACAAGTGTACCCCTTGATCTCAATCATGGTTGTTCTCTGTACAATACGCACGCAGCATGTTCTTAAGGGTCTGGTGAAAGCATTCCAGAGCACCTTGTGACTCAGGGTGATATGCTGAAGAGTTGTATTGTTTTACACCAAGTTGGTACATTGCTTGCTGCATAAGTCCCGACATGAAGTTTGACCCTTGGTCAGATTGGACAGAACATGGCAAGCCAACAAAAGTGAAGAATTTAACTAACGCATCTACAATCTTTGGAGCCTTAATATTTCTAAGCGGCACAGCCTCGGGAAAGCATGTAGCTTTACACATAATGTCAACAGGTACTGGTTATCCAGTGTTGGGAGTAACGCGTTATTTATGTAACACGTTACGTAATATTATTACTTTTGTGGTAACAAAGTAATATAACGAAATACGCTATAAAAACAGGTAATATAACGCAAGCTACTTTACTTACAAATGTAACGCGTTACCTAAGTAATATAGTTACTGTAACGAGTCTAATATTACGTGATATTATTACTACAAGTATCGAAGTTACTAATCTCGTTAGTTGTCCTCTGAGTAACGGCTAGCCACAACGAAGTAACGAGGCCTACTGAATAAAGCTTATTCACCAGCTTCTTACTTATAACCAAAATTTGCATATTGTCCAACAACGCAATCATGTCACGTGATAAGGTGGTAGTTTCATACGTGACAGCTTAAGGCTGTGGACACAAAGTAATATAATATGTACTATTATTACAGTTACTTTATTTTATGGGTAATATGTAACTGTAACTAAATAGTTCAGTTGCAAGTAATATGTAAAATGTAACTAGTTACTTTTACAAAGTAACTTGCCCAACACTGTGGTTACCCAACTTCGTCTTGGGTAAAGGACCAACACAGTCTATTATTACATCATAAAATGGTTCTCCACAAACAGGAATAGGCTTAAGCGGGGCCACTGGAATAGGCTTTCCAACCACCTGGCATGTATGACATGTCCTACAAAACTGGGCAACATCTCGCTTCATCTTTGTCAATAAAAATGTGCCAATACTTTGTGATAGGTCTTATTCACACCTATATGTCCACCCAGTGGGGGATCATGAGCCACACTAATAACACCACGTCGACAACAATGAGGGAGTACTATCTGGTGAACTACTCGCCATTCATCTGATGCTGGAGCATCAGGAGATTTCCACTTTCTCATCAGCACACCCGACTTAACGTAAAAACAGTTAGCATACCTGGTTACTTCCTCCTCATCTACAGCTTCTTCCATCAGACGGCGTAGCTCCACATCAGCCTGCTGCTCCTTAATAAGCTGTTCTCGAGTCATTAATAGACAGCTTTCTGTCAGTTGACCATCCAATGTATGGGTAACACTACTCGTGGAGGTGACAGTATTCTCGATACTATTAGCTGTAGCATCAGATGTCTGGTCATTCTGTTCGTTATCATCTGTCCTCGCTCTCCTGGCCGCTGCTCTAGTAACAGCACAATCCAGAAAAATGCCATTAGAATCATCCACTACTTGCTCAGGATCAGGGTCATTCACTGTCTGCAAGTCTGGCATCACCTTACTGTCAGCCAAGTCATTGCCAAGGATGAGTGAAATTCCTTAACAGGAAGGGTGGGCCTTATTCCAACAGTAACTGCTTCATTAACCAAGCTGGAGTTGAGGTAGACAACATGAAGTGGTGCATTGACAACTCCAAGCTCGATACCCTAGATCTGCACAGTACCAGAAGCTGTATTGTCTGACAGGGGCAAAATGCCATCGACCAACAAAGGCTGGGTTGCACCCGTGTCCCTTAAAATGTCAATAGGTACCTTCTCACCCTGTTCGGATAAAGAAACAAAACCTTTGGAAATGAAGGGGTTGTATTGGTCTCTGCTAGTTGAATTTGGACAGCAGGTGTAGTTTGGTCCTGAGGGATCACAAGGGCATTGGTTTTCCTAGTAGCATTCTTCTTATCAAGTGTCCTACATTCCACCATTACATGACCACGCTTCTTGCAATAATAACAAACAGATCCTCCTGCAAACTCACGAGAACTGACCATGATTTCTGGTTCTAGTGATGGGTGGTGAAAGTCTGCTTGTCTCGGTACTTTTATGATCTGAACCAGGTCCAGACTGCTCAGACTTTGTTGGAAATGTAGTCTTGTGAGTCAAAGAGTAGTCGTCTGCTAGTACAGCAGCTTGGTGTAGGCCATCTGCCTTCTGTTCATCTATGTACATCTTGACATCATCCTGAAGACACTTCTTGAACTCTTCTACAAGGAGCAACTGTCTGAGTTTGTGGTAGCCGTTGTCTACTTGCTTAGCTGTGCACCAGCGGTCAAACAAAACCTCCTTCTCTCTAGCAAATTCAACATATGTCTGACCATCTTGCTTCCTGGTGTCTCTGAACCTCTGTTGGTAAGCTTCAGGTACTAACTCATAGGCTTTAAGGATAGCCTTCCTTACTTCATCATATTGGGCACTCTTCTCCACAGGTAGAGCTGAATAAATCTCCCGAGCTTTTCCCACCAACACACTCTGTAGTAGTGGTGTGCGATATCAGGATTTTTATTTCGATATGTTATCGATACGATATTGGGTTAAATATCGAAATTTCGATACGATTTTCGATAATTTTTAATTGTGTGGGTGGTGTAATTGCGTGGGCGGCTGATATTTATAAATATGCTTGAAATACAATTTACACTCAATCTATTGCATAAAACTAATAATAAGCCTAGGAAACTGGTAGACAGGTTTTCAAAGTGGCTAGATAGTACAGAACTAACCTTCATTTCTAGCGTGATTGTGCAATCACACACTAAATGCTGTAGATTTATCAAAATATTCTTCGATAATTATCACAAAATATTACCTTTTCGATAAATATCGAAATCTGCTAAAGCAGTATCGAAAATCGATACGATAACGATATCGACAAAATTATCGCGAAATCAATATTTTTTCGATATATCGCACATCACTACTCTGTAGTAGCAAAGTCCAAACCTCCCGTGGCCATTCCAGGCTAGTAGCTATCTTCTCAAAATGGATAAAGTACTTATCAACTTCATTCTCCTGAAAGGGAGGGACTAGTCTAATATGCTTACCGACATAAAAGCCTGTAGACTTCACTGTGGGTGTGGATGCAGCAGTTGGGCGGGCCTCTAATTTTCTCAGTTTTAATTACATAGCGATTTCCTTCTTCTTGATATCAAGCTCTTTCAGCTTCAGTTGTGTCTCTCTCTCCCGTTCCCATTCTTGGAACTCAAGACATTTCAATTCTAATAACTGCTGACCTTCACAGTGTCTGATGAGTCAGGTTCGACGATCAGTTCTTTCTCCACTAAGTAATTGAGCACTACCTTCTTAATTGCTGCTTTCGTAGCGTTCTCGGGAACATCCAGTCCATAATGACTTGCAGCTTCGGTAAGTTCTTTCTTCTTCAACAAGTTAAGAGCTTCCAATGTCGGTTCCGTGTAGAAATTGTCCATTTCCTTCAACAACAACACTGTGACACGAGGGAGATCAATGCGAGTAACAAATCCTACCAAGATAAAAAAAAGAAGAGCAACAGAGAAGTCATACAACACAAGCTGTTCACCTTTACAGGTGACTATTCATACCCGGCTCCAAGGAATAAGAGTGATGGGTTACAACAAAATGGCGATCTGCCACAAGAATCCTTCCGTGGATTCATAATCACGGTGCATAGGTCAACAAACACAGGTGAAACAGCTTAGACTTTATCTTCTTTAGTTGTTAATGAGCGTCTGGTAGCTCCCGGACAAGCCCCCAAATCTGTTACGGACCAACAATAGGTGATAACAACGTGTCACTTCTCTCACTCTAATTATTCCCGTGCCCCACAATGGGGTGCGCCTCTCTTATAATATTAATAATACACCATCACAAGTGTACAACCATGCAAAGTGAGGCTACATAATATTATAGCAATTATGTGTACATACAGCAATAAAACAAGGTGTTGTGGGCTTCTGACAACTATTGTAAGTGTAATGTTTTGATATTAGTTTCATATATTAGTGACAGTTTCCATATAATCCAACATAGTTAATTTGCTGAATCTCTACAAATACATAAGATACTGACTAACTGCCTGATTTCACTATTTACACTGATGCATCAGGATTGTGGGGCTGCAGTGCATGCTTTAGTACACAATGGCTTCAGTCGCAGTGGCCATCAGAATGGCTCCCCATCTCAATCATGGCCAAGGAACTAGTTCCCATCATACTCAGCTGTGCAGTGTGGGGCCCACAACTAGCTGGCCACACAGTTCTGTTTCGATGAGACAATAGTAGTGTTGTGGTTAGTGTTAGCAAAGGAACAGCAAAGGAAAGTAATGTGATGCACCTACATAGGTGCTTACGGTTTTTTTTACAGCATACTACTATTTTGCGAGCACATCATTGGCCGCCAGAATAACATTGCAGACCATACAGTATATCTCATGATGGCCTGCAGTCTTTCTTTCATCTAAACCCACAAGACTTTCCAATAGCAACTCCTGGGCCTCCACCACTCCAACAACTCCTGGCATTACCGGGACTAGACTGGAGTTCATCAAGCTTTAGAAAGTTGTTTAAGTTTACCATCCGTAGACATTGAACTCGAGACAGCTTATATGATACCAAACAAAACACAATAAACTTTTTTTACCACATATTGTAACAGCTAACAAACACAACATTATATGTTTTGATATATAATCATAATATATGGATTGTAATGCATTTGCTATTGTGTCACACATCGTTCATTATTACGTTCATCATTCGTTTGTATTTCCTCACTTACCTATCATATGTCCTCCAGCCATTGCGGAAACCCTCCCACATACAGGCAGCACTGTATCTACACTAGATATCACTAACTTGCAGAATAGCATTCATAGGTACTACTACCAAGGTCTAGCATTGTCAACACAAAGATTATACAGCACTGGACAGGCACATTATCACTTATTCTGCTGCCAGCTCCATTGTTTGCCACTGCCATCGACTGAACACATATTATTGTTATTTGTGGCATACCTGGCCAATGAAGGTCTACAATTAATAAAAGTTTACCTGTCAGCTCTCCATAACCTCCATGTGGCCACAGGGAATCATCAAATTTCTGCCAGTCAATTAATGCCAAGAATGGAACAAGTACTACATGGTATAAAGCAAACTCAAGCAAGCTAATCTCCAAGACTGCAATTGCCATCCAGCTAATGAGACGCTTTAAAATTGCACTTCTCCAGGAGGCCTACAACTATGACAATATACTTTTGTGGGCAGCCTGCTGTATTGCCTTCTTTTGGCTCCTGAGATGAAGCGAGTTTACTATCCCATCTACGAAAGATTACGACCCATCAGTATGAAGACCTGTCAATAGACTCCAGAGACTCCCCATTTGTACTTCAAGTTCAGATAAAGCAGTCCAAGGTGTTTGACTGTGCCTAGGCAAAACAGACACAGATGTTTGATTGATGCACTATGCAAATAGAAAGGGTGGCTTGGGGGGAAAGGCTCTTCAAAAGGAATAGCCTCTCTATGGTACTTGTACATGTAGTAACAAAATTCACCCCCCAAGCCACCATAACATAGATAAGGAAATACTGAGGTGGGTTAGGAAGGCAAAAAAATTAAAGCACATGAAATGATAAATTAAGATTCAGGAACGCGTGGTCACAACAGCATGCCCATTAAAAAATATACTCCCTTACATGGTCACAAGAGACAGGACCATTCTTCCTCACCGCTGTCAACAAACTACTAACATGCCAAGGGTTGTATACCGCACTATCCAAATTGCTGGGGAAAATAGGATTACCAGCGACAGACTACAACACTCATAGCTTTCGAATTGGTGCCACCACCACAGCAAAGGATGCTGGAATTTCAGATACCCTAATGATTAATACAGAAACTAAAGGTGAGTCTTAAATTAGCTGCTACACGAGTACATGAAGAGTTGAGTACAGTACGGTGGGCAAGCAGTTTTGTTAGCTCAGTAAGTTTGGATGGGGATGACTGGATGTATTGTTGGTATGCAGAACTTCGCCATCTTCCTAACATCTGAATATGGACTCCGGGAACCTGTGCACTTACAATCAGCAGACAGGGATTGGCAGCAGCAAAGTCACCTCACTGAGAACCAACATTAACATGTAGTATAACTAATCATTTTTTGTTATTTCAGGCACTACACCACAACAAACAAAGCATCTATGATTGAAGACTACAGGTCACAGTCAGAGGGCATATAATGCTAGGAAGCTATATACTGAAGATTGCAACTCACAAGTCGCAGCAATGATCCTACATTCTCAAAACATAATAATAATTATTGTAACTGGGCAATTTTGAAAATAAACAATAGTCTTCACCTACAAGTACATGTATCCTTAGAAAATTCAGCTATGTTGCAAATCTTTTCTGTAGAGGGTTTAGTTAGGTTATGAGTCACTCTGTGAAGAGTTCAACTACAAACCATTCACTATGTAGTCTAAGAGTACAGTTATGTTACAAGTCACCGTGTATCAAGACACACGGTAGTGTGTCGTGCAGCCCAAGAAGCCGGCGTTCCACCCATGAGTATATTAACAGGAAGAAAGAAAACGCAATTTTCACACCTATGTAGCTCTGTGATCCCTTATCCAATTGGAACCAAATTTGCTACAGACGTGCCGGCCAGCTAGGGGAGTCTACACACCAAATTTGAAGAAAATCGCTCCAGCCATTTCCGAGATACGAGCGAACAAAATTTCGTTTTAATTTCTTCATGTTTTTCTTCTTCATTTCGCACACTTCGCAAAATCCGCCATAAAACACGAATTCGTGCTCGGACCGGGCTGAAATTTGGCACACTTAAAGGGCTCATTAAGGCGGATCTCTGTACCAACTTTGGTAGGAATCCGATGAACATTCACGGAGTTATGACCAATTATTTGCGTAAAATAAGGTCGAAGGTCTGTCACGCCTACAGGGTAAACTCCTTTGAGGAATCAGTTGAAAATTGATATGTAGATGGAGCAGCCATCGTAGGAGTGCCTTTTTGTGGTGTGAAAGGAATCGGGATAAAGACCATGGAGATATGACACAAAACCCGACCTGTGTCAAAATTACGCGATCGATTTTTATGAATAAAAAAACTATTAATTTTCGTGTCTATCAGGCAAACCGCTTAGAGCAACGAGCTGAAAATCAGTATGTAGCTGGAATAATCATCATAGAAAGTCCTCGCAGTAGTACAGAAGAATCGGATCACAAACCACTGAGTTATGATTCGAAAGACAACTACGTGTAACAAATGCGAGATCGAGATACTCTAATAGAACAGTCACCCTAATAAAGCATTCGGCTGCATTTATAATTTACTCAATTATATTACATTGCAAGTTATTCTGTAGGGAATGCAGCTACAAACAAGTCACCCTGTAGTCAGATCAGCCAGAAGAAGGTACCTAATAGAGAGTTCAGCTACAAAGAAACCATCATGTAGAGAGTTCAGCTCAAACAAATTGCCCTGTAGAGAGATCAGCTAGAAGAAGTTACCTTGTAGAGAGTTCAGTTACAAAGAAACAATCATGCAAAGAGTTCAGCTGCAAACAAATCACCCAGTAGAAAGTTCCGCTATGAACAGATCACACTGTAGAAAGATCAGTTACAAACAAGTCACCCTGTAGAGAGTTCAGCTAGAAGAAGTCACATTGTAGAGAGTTCAGCTACAAAGAAACTACCATGTAGAAAGTTCAGCTGCAAACAAATCACCCTGTAGAGAACTCAGCTACAAACAAATACGCCCTGTAGAGAGATCAGCTAGAAGAAGTTACCTTGTAGGGAGTTCAGCTACGAACAGATCACCCTGTAGAGAGTTCAGCTACAAACAAATCACCCTGTAGAGAGTTCAGTTACAAAGAAACCACCATGCAGAGAGTTCAGCTGCAAAAAAATCAATCACTCTGTAGAGAGTTCAGCTAGAAGAAGTCACCTTGTAGAGGGTTCAGCTGCAAATAAATCACCTTGTAGAGAATTCAGCTACAAACAAATCACCCTGTAGAAAGATCAGCTAGAAGAAGTTACCTTGTAGAGAGTTCAGCTACAAAGAAACCACCATGTAGAGAGTTCAGCTGCAAACAAATCACCTGTAGAGAGTTCAGCTAGAAACAAGTCACCCTGTAGAGAGTTCAGCTAGAAGAAGTCACATTGTAGAGAGTTCAACTACAAAGAAACTACCATGTAGAGAGTTCAGCTGCAAATAAACACCCTGTAGAGAACTCAGCTACAAACAAATCGCCTGTAGAAAGATTAGCTAAAAGAAGTTACCTTGTAGGGAGTTCAGCTACAAACAAATCACCCTGTAGAGAGTTCAGCTACAAAGAAATCATCATGTAGAGAGTTCAGCTGCAAACAAATCATCCTGTAGAGAGTTCAGCTAGAAACAAGTCACCCTGTAGAGAGAACAGCTAGAAACAAGTCACCCTGTAGAGAGTTCAGCTAGAAGAAATCACATTGTAGAGAGTTCAGCTACAATGAAACTCCCATGTAGAGAGTTCAGCTGCAAACAAATCACCCTGTCGAGAAGTCAGCTACAAACAAATATGCCCTGTAAAAATATCAGCTAGAAGAAGTTACCTTGTAGAGAGTTCAGCTACAAAGAAACCACCATGTAGAGAGTTCAGCTGCAAACAAATCACCTGTAGAGAGTTCAGCTAGAAACAAGTTACCCTGTAGAGAGTTCAGCTAGAAGAAGTCAGATTGTAGAGAATTCAGCTACAAAGAAACTACCATGCAGAGAGTTCAGCTGCAAACAAATCACCCTGTAGAAAGTTCAGCTTTGAACAGATCACTCTGTAGAGAGATCAGCTAGAAACAAGTCACCCTGTAGAGAGTTCAGCTAGAAGAAGTTACCTTGCAGAGAGTTCAGCTACAAAGAAATCACCATGTAGAGAGTTCAGCTGCAAACAAATCACCCAGTAGAAAGTTCAGCTATGAACAGATCACCCTGTTGAGAGTTCAGTTAGAAACAAGTCATCCTGTAGAGAGATCACCTAGAAGTATCACCTTGTAGAGAGTTCAGCTACAAACAAGTCATCCTGTGGAGAGATCAATGCAGCTAGAAGAAGTTATCTTGTAGAGAATTCAGCTACAAAGAAACCACCATGTAGAGAGTTAAGAAATCACCCAGTAGAAAATTCAGCTATGAACAGATCACCCTGTTGAGAGTTTAGTTAGAAACAAGTCATCCTGTAGAGAGATCGCATAGAAGTATCACCTTGTAGAGAGTTCAGCTACAAACAAATCACCTGTAGAGAGTTCAGCTACAAAGAAATCATCATGTAGAGAGTTCAGCTGCAAACAAATCATCCTGTAGAGAGTTCAGCTATGAAAAGATCACCCTGTAGAGAGTTCAGCTATAAGAAGTCACCTTTTAGAGAGTTCAGCTACAAAGCAACCACCATGTACAGAGTTCAGCTGCAAATAAACCACCCTGTAGAGAATTCAGCTACAAACAAATCTCCCTGTAGAGAGACCAGCTAGAAACAAGTCACCCTGTAGACAGATCAGCTAGAAGAAGTTACCTTGTAGAGAGTTCAGCTGCAAACAAATCGCCCCGTAGAGAATTCAACTACAAACAGATAACCCTGCAGAGAGTTCAGCTAGAGTTAAGTCACCCTGTAGAGAGAATCCTGTAAAGAGTTCATCTACGTACAAGCAGATCACCCTGTAGAGAGTTCAACTACATTTCAAGTCACCCAGTAGAGAGATCAGCTGCAAATTATCCTGTGGGGATTAATTGACATGTAATAAGTATATGCAAGAGTTCATAATATAATGAACTCTTGATATATGCATTATATATATAATTTGTACATTTACTGATAAAATCAGAATGAGTTAAAGTATTTATAAAATCTGCTTCATCTTGTTCTTTTTCCTGTGGTAAAGAAAAAATATATAGGTTAAAAAGCCCCAAAGCTGGCCATACGCCAGCTTTGGGGTATACAAATACAAAAAGAAGTGAAATCTAATCAAAAACAGCCAAGCTGTAAAAAAGGGAGTGCGGCCCTTGAAATGGCTATGGTGAAAAAAGATGTGAAATCCAAGGTGGCAGCCAAGAAATGGCTGTGATGGTAGGTTAATGGTAAAAATTTTAATAATGACAATTCAGGTGAATTTTGTGCCAATTGACGGCACCAAATTCATCTGAATTGTCGTTATTAAATTTTTTACCATTAACCTACCATCACAGCCATTTCTTGGCCGCCACCTTTGATTTCACATCTTTTTCACCATAGCCTTTTCAAGGGCCGCACTCCTTTTTTTACAGCTTGGCTGTTTTTGATTAGATAGAAATTTCAGCTACATACACATTTCCCTATTGAGTATTCAGCTGGAAACAGTCCAATCTGTATAGCTACAGGGTATGGTAACTTAATTTTTATGATCAATCAACATGATTGTAAATAATACTGAATAAATTACGTATTGCTCAAATAACAAATAATTTAAAAATCTTATTCATAATCGTCACACCTGTCATAAAGAAAAAGACAAGGTGAAAAAAATACCCAAAGCTGGCCATAGGATGGCTAATTACAAAAAGAAGTAATATCTGATTAAAAAACAACCAAGTTGTAAAACAAGAGTGGGCCTCCAAAAAGCCAGAGTGAAAAAAAGATGTGAAATCCAAGGCGGTGGCCAAAAAATGGCTGTGATGGTAAGTTAATGGCAAAAATTTTAATAATGACAATTCAGGTGAATTTGTGTTGCCTCCTCCAAGTTTCACTAGAATTTGGTAAAAATTTTAATAATGACAATTCAGGTGAATTAGGTGCCAAATCCTAGTGAAACTTGGAGGAGGCAATACAAATTAACCTGAATTGTTGTTAATAAAATTTTTGCCATTAACCTACCATCACAGCCATTTCTTGGCCACTGCCTTGGTTTTCACATCTTCTGCACCCAGGCATTCTTGGAGGCCCCACCCTTGTTTACAGTTTGGCTGTTTTTTGATCAGATGTTACGTACTTCTTTTTGTAATTATCCATCGTATGGCCAGCTTTGGGTGTTTCTTTTAACTTGTCTTTTTCTTTATGACAGGTGTGACAGTTTTTTTTGATTAGATAGTGTTGACGCATGTATACTGCATCTGTTCACTGCAACATTTAAAATCAAGACTACATCCCAGTATACACTGTATCAGCTAACTTTAGTTGATGAAAAGTACCAAGGCACAACTGTAAATGTGGCAGATGGGTGCATGAATGGTGTATAGAGGAGAAGGTGCTTTACAACAATGGACAACAGAAATTTTGTAGATATTTATTGATTAATTTACTGTGTAAAGCTGTGATGCTCATACAGCTGTATCTCATGCTGTGTATACGTGATTGGCCTGTGGTACTACTGCAGTGGCAGCGTTTTGCAATTATTAGAACTAAGGCATTGGTTGATAATTCAAATTGGCCATTTGTATTGATTGGAGAATACCTACTTTACATGTTGTTGCTTGCTATTCAAAAGTTATACACTGCAATCAGATGAAAAAAGATTACATGATAGAGGTAGAGTTTACGATTCTAACAGTCCAAACCAGGTGTCCTGCATTGAGTTACATGTCAAGGTATGAAACTTGGTTGAAAATTGGTCACGTACGCTATACTTGCTTCCATAATGTAGTGCCTTGTATGTATATAATGGTTACCCACTGCATCCATCTCTATGTAAACTCACACCATACCAAGCTGTGAAAAAAAGTTGGGAACCTCCAAAAAGGCCAGGATGAAAAAAGTTATGAAATCAAAGGTGGCTGCTGAAAAATAGCTGCAGAGATGCTAATGCTGATTGGACAGGGCCACACCCCTTTTCATTGCTTAAATGTTTTGGGTTGTGGTGAGGATATCACTCCTTTTTGTAATTTCAAACCTCAAAACCAGCCAGCCTATGGTTGGCCCTGAGGCTTTCATATTGTTTCTTTACTACATGATCATCAAAGACTGCTATTTTGTGTGAATCTACAGTATGTACTTATTGTAAATTTAAAACTGAATAAAATGATTACCGTGTAACTATTAGGGTGACTTGCTACACAACTGAACATTGTACAGGGTGTTATTTATAGCAGAACTATCTATAACGAGATCTTTACATTCTACATGGTGACTTTTTTGTAGCTGAAATGACTGTAAGCAACTGACAGCAGTGGAGTAGTGGTAAAGGGTTTGGGCAAATAGGTGTGGAGGTCCCTGCTTCGAACAATATGAAGAAAATAAGACTAACTTTGAAGACGCAAGGCGCATACGTATCCTAGTGATAGCTGGATGGATTAGACTCAAATTTGAAATAGGAAGTGCTTTACCCTTCCACAGCAAAACTGGTTAATTTTGGTTCAGGCACTATTGAGCTACAGATACGTGAAAATAGTGTTTTCTTGGTTCCTGTAAAGTACATACTTGTCTGTGACATGTCTACACTAACTGCACTTGGCCACACAACATACTGTCACAAAGGTTTACACTGTTAAAGAAATTACACTGTGCAGTATCTAATCTAATCAGTAATGGATCTCCTTCACAACTACACACAATGAAATTATTTGAGTAGATGAGATTTTCATGTCAAAAGTTCTGTACTTGGTGGGCTACAACCAATCAATAGTTCAAACTGTAAACTATGTTATTTCATTACCTATAGCTATCTGGTTGGAATAATAGTAATCACTATCTAATCCAAAACAGCCAAGCTGTAAAAAAAGAGTGTGGCCCTCAAAAAGGCTATGGTGAAAAAAGATGTGAAATCCAAGGAGGCAGCCAAGAAATGGCTGTGATGGTAGGTTAATGGTAAAAAATTTAGTAACGACAATTCAGGTGAATTTGGTGCCGCTTGGTCTGGGCACAAAATTCACCTGAATTGCCGTTATTAAAATTTTTACCATTAACCTACCATCACAGCCATTTCTTGGCCGCCACCTTGGATTTCACATCTTTTTTCACCATAGCCTTTTTGAGGGCCACACACTTTTTTTACAGCTTGGCTGTTTTGGATTAGATTTCACTTCTTTTTGTATTTATATACCCCGGGATGTTTTTAACCTATCTTTTTTTCTTTACCACAGGAAGAAGAAAAGATGAAGCAGATGTACTTTAAATGTTTCTGATTTTATCAGTAAATGTACAAATTATATATATTTATAGAACTTTGCGTGGGCGAGATCAAAGGAAAAAGTGTACTTTAAATTTCATAAAGTACACTCTCAGCCGGCCAACCGCTTCATCGACCACAAAGAGTGCTTTATTGAACCAATAAAGCACTATTTGCGGTGCAATAAAGCACTCTTTGTGGGCAATAAAGCACTCTTTGTGGGCAATAAAGCACAGTTGCCCACATGCCTTAGTGTAGGCTAATAGCCTACGGGACTCGCGCCAGTACGACTAATCACCCAAGCCGGTGAAGACTGATAGCCTCGCCGCGCTGAGTGATCAATCACCCCAGCCAATACGAGTTCCAGCACTGGATTGCTTTTATAGACATACCTAAATGCTTCGATGATGGGTGGGAGAAGGTAACGTTGCTGTTACGTTTGTTAATGTAAACGGACAAGTCCTGGAGATATCACGGAAATACTTCACCATGTGACTCGCAATAGAATCGATTGTGGGTTGCGAGCAAAACCTGCCAAAAGACGCAATGAATGTCTACGATGCCAAACTATGGTGAAATACGCGTGAGTTACTTTGTTAAACTAGTTTGTGTGCGTTCAGGCTGCTAATAGTTCGTGCAACGCTTGTTAATTACGAGTCCTAGTGTATGGTGAAGCTACACGACTAGAAAGTTCCATAAATCATTTAAAGCATAGCCTTGCTTGTGCTATATGAAAAATAAAGTGCTCGGCCGCACGCCTCGTACTTTATTTTTCATATAGCACTCGCGGCTATGCTTTAACATATACATATATATATATAATACATATATTTATTACAGAACTCGCAATGGTGGTTTCTTTGTAACTGAACACTCTACAAGGTGACTTCTTCTAGCTGCTCTCTCTACAGGGTGAATTGTTTGCAGATGAACGATCTACAAGGTAACTTTTTCTAGCTGATCTCTCTACAGGGTGATTTGTTTGTAGCTGAACTATCTACAAGGTAACTTCTTCTAGTTGATCTTTCTACAGGGTGATTTGTTTGTAGCTGAACTATCTACAAGGTAATTTCTTCTAGCTGACCTCTCTACAGGGTGCTTTGTTTGTAGCTGAATTCTGTACAAGTGATTTGTTTGCAGCTGAGCTCTTTACAGAATGGTTTCTTTGTAGCTGAACTCTCTACAAGGTAACTTCTTCTAGCTGAACTCTCTACATGGTGGTTTGTTAGTAGCTGAACTCTCTACAAGGTGACTTCTTCTAGCTGATCTTTCTACAGGATGATTCGTTTGTAGCTGAACTATCTACAAGGTAACATCTTCTAGCTGATCCCTCTACAGGGTGATTTGTTTGTAGCTGAACTATCTACAAGATAACTTCTTCTAGCTGATCTCTCTACAGGGTGATTTGTTTGTAGCTGAATTCTGTATAGTTGATTTGTTTGCAGCTGAACTCTTTACAAAATGGTTTCTTTGCATCTCTACAAGGTAACTTCTTCTAGCTGATGTCTCTACAGGGTTACTAGTTTGTAGCTGAATTCACTACATGGTGGTTTCTTTGTAACTGAACTCTCTACAAGGTAACTTCTTCTAGCTGATCTTTCTACAGGGTGATTTGTTTGTAGTTGAATTCTGTACAGGTGATTTGTTTGCAGCTGAGCTCTTTACAGAATGGTTTCTTTGTAGCTGAACTCTCTACAAGGTAACTTCTTCTAGCTGATGTCTCTACTAGGTCACTAGTTTATAGCTGAACTCTATACATGGTGGTTTCTTTGTAACTGAACTCTCTACTAGGTGACTTCTTCTAGCTGATCTTTCTACAGGTTGATTTGTTTGTAGCTGAACTATCTACATGATGATTTCTTTGTAGCTGAACTCTCTACAAGGTAACTTCTTCTAGCTGATCTTTCTACAGGGTGATTTGTTGGTAGCTGAACTCTCTAAAAGTAAACTTCTTCTAGCTGATCTCTCTACAGGGAGATTTGTTTGCAGCTGAACTCTCTACAGGTTGTTTGTTTGCAGCTGAACTCTCTACATGATGGTTTCTTTGTAGCTGAACTCTCTACAAGGTAACTTCTTCTAGCTGATCTCTCTACAGGGCGATTTGTTTGTAGCTGAACTCTCTACATGATGGTTTCTTTGTAGCTGAACTCTCTGCAAGGTAACTTCTTCTAGCTGATCTCTATACAGGTTACTTGTTCTAGCTGATCTCTTGAATTTTCTTCAGTGTGCCTGCTCAATTAGGATGATTGCTCTATTAGAGTATCTCGATCTCACACTTGCTACACCAAGTTGGATTTCGTGTTATAACTCCGTGGCTTTATGCCTGATTCTTCTACACCATTGAAGAGCCTTTCTAAGATGATTACTCCATCTATACAGCGATTTTCAAAGCATTACCCCTAGTGGTTTATCTGGTAGGCGTGACAAGCAGCCGTTTTTTATTAGCTAATCTCGATTTCATAATTGTTACACACTGTTGGTTTTTTCGTTGTATCTTCCTGGTTTTTAGCTCGATTTCTTTCAAACCACAAAAGGTTTGAGGTTTAATAGTTAATCTATTCACCCACCGATTTTCAGCTTCTTCCCATACGCGGTTTACCCTGTAGGCGTGACAACATATTGGTGTTATTTTTCGTGAATAATTGCTCATAACTCTTTGCCTGTTTATCTCATTCCAGCCAATTTTGGTACCGAGATGTGCCTTTATACCCCCCTTCTCTGTGCCAAATGTCAAGGCAATCAGATAAGGCGTTCGCATTTTATAGCAGTTTTTGTAAGTGTGTGAAAAGAGGAAGAAAAATAAGAAGAAAAAAAAACAAAGAAACTAAGCCAATTTTTGAAGTCGCATGTCTCGGGAACGCCTGAAGCGATTTCACTCAAATTTTGAATGTGGAGTACCGAAGTTGGAGGGAGTGTCCACAGCAAAAATTGTCTTGTTTCATCAAGGCAGCACAGAGCTACGGAGGTGTGAAAATTGCGTTTTCGTTCTTCCTGTCAATATACTCACGGGTGTTGCGCGCCAACTTCTTGGGCCGCACGACACACTACCGTGTGTCTTGATACACACTTTGTAATATATCATCCATTATGTACATTACAGATGATTCATTCATTTATAGGAATACAATATAATGTAATAACTAGACTGCACTGCCATTGATGCACCCTGGATCTGCAAAGTCAGTAGCTCATCACACATTAAATGATTTTATAATATTTGTAGGCACACAACGTACATGTGCTCAAATTGTGATATATGCATTAACTGTATAAGCACAGGAAGGGTGTTTATTTGCATTGTCTAATATGGTCGTGGTAAGTAAATATGTACACAGCTTCATTTACCTTTCTTCTTGCAAACACAAAACCAGTACAACACAACAATGTTGATGATCACTGTAACAACTGCAATTATTCCTCCAACAACTCCACCAATAATACCTCCAACGCCTCCACCTCCACCTCCACCACTACTGCTAGCTACAAAGTTGTATGAAAGATAGAAGCACACATTACAGTGTACAGTGCATGTGTGCATACATATATATACGTATATATATATATATATATATATATATATATATATATATGCATGTGCATAATGAAGACTGTTAATATACATTGTAAGTGATAGCATCAAGTGTATTAATATTATCAATTAACCCTTAAAGCTACATAAAACTTTATAAAACACATACACCGTATCCGCATAAGCCACTATAGTGATATCTCTAGTCATGCAGAAAGTGTTTTCATTGATCTACAAGTTGATATGGTCCACTGTGGCTCTGTTCAAGCATCATTGCCCCCTCAAGACTGATCGCCTTGTTGTCATGCTCGTAAACAAAGCTTTCGAGTGAACTGATGGCAGTTCTTGCTGAGTGAGGACAGATTTTCAACTACAACCAGATTAAGAAGGCTGTGAAACACATGGAGAAACAGTACTAATACTTTATGGTTGATATCTGTAAGTATATAAAACACTTCTGTTGTACGAAAACATTGGTTGGTTGAACATTATGCATTTCCATGCATTTTTAATATTGCCACTATAGTAGCTTGTGTGCCTTTAAGGGTTAACAAATTACACACAATTTATTTTGCAAATATTTAAATATTAAACATGCACTTGTAGCATCACGAGTGCATAGAACACTGAATTACATACATTTGTATTATTTTTGTGCTATTCATACATGTATAATTGTTGTACTGTTATGTTTGTTACATTTTTTGGAATAAAGTTGATTTTTTAGATTTGGAAATTTTACATATGCCTTAGTGCACCGTACTTCCTCTTACAATAGTATATACATAAGCACTTCAAATAATTTTATGGTATCTGCCTGTCTGCCTTTTTGTGTGTTGTGATTGTTCAATTAAAATACTGTGATAACTTTTCTAACTGTTGTTTTCATCTGACTGTTGTATGCTACTTAATATTGTGTGTATACATAAAGTGCAGGTTTTTCTTTTGGCTTTCATCTTTGCACAACTATTAGGATGTCTGGTTCATAAAGAATCTCAACTGTTTGCAATGACACAAGAAGTTGTTACAGTTAAACATACAATAGGTACTTATGTACATATGTAAATAGGGTTCGGGGCAAAATTTTTAAAACTCTCTAATAGAACGCACGCCAAAGCAGCCTTCCGGGGGCTTTGGATGTGTTTCAAAAACCTTCCAGACCTTCCATTGGTGTTGTAAAGACTGATCTGGAAGTATAAAATACAAGGGAAGTGGTTTTGGGAGTTTTTAAAAATTTCCAAAATCACCCCAAATCTCCATCTTCTTCTTTTTCTTCTTCTTCTTCTTCTTCTTCTTATTATTATTATTATTCTTATTTCGTGCGTCTACAGCTCACAGGAAGTAGATATCAGCACTAAAAATGTATGGCGTATATTAAAATCATTCCTAGCCCGGTCTGTGTGGTATTAAAATCTTTGCTTTCTAAGGTGATTGTGAGATATAGAGCAAGAGTCATGGCATTGAGACGCCATCACTTGTGAAGCCATAAAAGCAAAAGTAGAGCAGTTTTAAAAAATGCCATTTGAAGCAATGCACGGGACTAAAATACATCAAGATGCATTAAACTAAACATTAAACATAAATGCTGCACACTGAAATTTGTTTCTGAACGTTTTAGAGTTCTTCAGCTTGCGTCAGTGAAGGGGTGTGTGGCCAATAGCCTGTCACTGAAACCGCATTCCGGGAACTTTCCTAAGGGCTGCTACATCCGTTTATCAGTCAAGAATTGATGTAAAAAGCCTTGTAAGCTATCAGAAATAGCGTAACCCTTTGAATCGAAAAGGATGTGTGTCCCCTTTGTACGCGATCAAAATTTAAGGACAGCTCTGAGGCTTTGGGAAAAAAATTTGCGTAAGAAAACAGTATAACTATAGCCTTCCAGTATATGTAAATGATTATATAAAATTATAATTTAATGAACTTAGTACTTATTTCTGTGAAATTATAGTACATGTGCTATTCTAATGTTTGCAATTAAAACTCTTAATTAAAAAAATTGTACTGTTTGTTTTGAAATTTGATGAACTTAATCATTAAATCTGTCAAATGTCAATAAGCACCTCAAAAGCCAGTGATGTGGAGTCTATGCAATTGGTTGCTATTTAACATTTAATTTGTTGAGACTGGTGAGTGTGAATTTGTCAAATTTTATTTACACCTGGTGTATGGTAAATTTGATTTGCTGTTTTCAGTGTGTGTATGTACAAATCCATGCAGCAGTACTATATTACTGCATGGAGTGCACACCGTGTTGTCCATGTGCATGGATATGAAAAAATTTCAGAAACTAGGGGGGCAAAAAATTTGTAAATTTAACCCTTAAACTGTACACTTAATAAATACGCATGCTGTGCATAAAACACTGCAACTTCCAAAGCGTCCATCCTACGGCTATGCAATTTATATCATTCTACTCGTGATGTAGCAAGGATCAAAATGATACTTAGGGTTTTACCTCTTTATAAAATGGTCGATAACTCAATGGTAGTTGATCTTATCGCTTTGCAACAACTTTCATTCAACTCTTTGTGAAATTCTGCATCACGCCATATATCACTCACGTGAGTAAACCCACAATCGAAATTAAACACGTGGCAAGAATTTAGAAACACGGAGACGTGACTCATCGCTGTTCACCGCTTCATAACAAGTAAGCCACTGTAGTTACAGTGTTCATTTAACCTTCTCCAAGTAGCCCAGTAAACACACTTTTAATCTATGTGTATTTGTAGGCTGTAATAATTAAGTTACCCCACCTAGTGTCACCATGCATGCCCATATTGTGTAAACACGTATTTCTGAAAAGTTTTCTGCGGGTTTAAGGGTTAAACAAGTAGAATAAGAATCAAAGTTGTGATTCTGAAAAAAAACTGCATAAACAAGAAGTAATAGGGATGGTGATTCACAATACTGCTTAATACATCAATACAAGCCAATTAAGTAGCTTGAATTGTGTACATTGAATTTAAGATTCCTATTTTGGCTTTTTATTTGAACAGTCGAAATAGGAATCTTAAATTCAATGTACACAAATCAAGCTGCTTGGCTTGTATTGATGTATTGTGAATCACCATCCTTGTTTACACAGTGTTGTTTAGAATCACAATTTCTATCCCTATTCTACTTGTTTAAATTTACAATTTTTTGCCCCCCTAGTGTACATGTATTATTGCATTACTGTGAGGCATGGTGTGTTACACATGTACTGCTAGAATGTTGTTCATCACAAAGCTACTATAAATACTATGCATTCTTTGTCCATGAAAGTCACTTAAAAGTGATCAACAGTGAATAATAATGCATTTCATACAGAGATGAATCCAAGATTTACACAATGTCTTACTGTATGCGCACTGTGTATATCTAGAATTACTATAAAATCTGTTTACTTTACATTACCTACAGGTGTTGCTGTTGCCAATGGTGTTTTAGTTATCATAGAACTCGTAGATGGTGTAGTAGTCATCACTGATGATGAAGATGATGATGATGATGGTGATGATGATGATGGTGATGATGATGATGATGATGATGATGATGATGACGATGATGATATAGAGGGTCCAACCAATAGAGTCACATTAGTAGTAACAATGAGAATATCACTAACTGTACCAGATCCACAAATATTCCCAGCAGTTACAGTCACATTATAAGTTGTGTTAGGAGATAATTGTGTTATAGTACGTGATGTCAGTGATGTTGTAGATTCTCTGACACTACCACCATCATCCCTCCAGTTTACAATATAATAATCAGCATCATCCACCTCATCCCATTGCACAACAAATGATGTACTAGTAATGTCATTTAATCTGATGTTCATTGGCGTACCAGGTGGACTTGTGGTATCTAAATATACAACATATAAACAAATAGTGATATATCCTGCAGGGTCAAAACAAGTGTAAATTATGGTTCATGTTTACGCATTTAAGCTTACTACAAGTATTTCAAGTATGAGTTGAACAGCCAAGCTGTAAAATAAGTTTGCATGAGCGGATTCTGGAATTTTTATGATTGGTTAGCATGTGAAGCATGCTATATCTACCATTGGTGAGCTGGCAGGTCCCTACAAAGTATAAAGTCTGAAGTTAAATCTTGCACAAAAAAAAAATTCTCAGCACTGTTAAGAATTTATTGACATATAGACTGGAGTAATTGGCAAATGAAAGTTACACATTAAAATTTGAAATAAAACAACAAGCATTTTGGGAGGTGTGAGGGCATGCCTCAGGAAACTTATAAACATTTCTGTGATAGCATTAATAGCTACACTAATTTTATTGTGCTTTATACAGGGGCACATCCAAGATTTTTCCAAGGTGACATTTTCAGATTTCATAGTGAGTTATAGGTGCAGGGGTCACAGCCCCCAGCCACTGACAGATATTAAAATGGTTCGAATTTTACAATATCCATATGGATTTATTACCTAAATATGGCAATTATGGTATATATGGTTGGTTATTCAATACATATCCAACTGATATAAAAACTCAAGTTTAACCTTAAAATTTCCATTTTAAACATGGTAGTTTTGACTAATATATCTGATTACTCAATTAGAGTATCTCAATCTTCATAAAGCATACGCATATACCATTGATCTGAGGAATCCATGCAAATCTCCCAGCTGTTTAACTGCAAGTCAAAATTTCAGAAGGAATTTCCGGAACCCCAGGAAACCCATTAAGTACAACCCTGGGTATAGGTACATGTATAAAGTAAATAGCTACTTATAATTTTTAAGATATAAAATATGACTATATTATTAGGGTGGTTGACTACTCTATTAGAGCTTCTCAATAAGAGAATACCCCTAATTTGCCCAACTAGGGCTAAATATTAGACGCACTGTTACAATCTATTAACTTGATGAAAAAATTCCAAATTAGCTTGCTAGTCACTATTTTTAGTATAAATATCAAAAAGTTTATTTACATAGCTACCTAAAAATACACGTACTTGATCATGCAGATTTTGGAGTCCCCAGAACCTTTTGCACCTTTTTTATATAACTACCTGAAAATACTTGACCAGTTTCAGTAAATCTCAGAAATTCCCTGGAGCCACCCATGATTGTATTTTAACTAAACACTTCTGACAACAAGGCGCACATTCTAGCCAATCATCTATGTATTAGTTGTAAGTTATAGGCACCAGGAAGTTGAAAAAATGTTTGAAAAATAATTCAGAGTTTAAACTAGGGACATCCACACATATAATTACCACTTTTCCACTGCTGTCAGTTGATCCCCTCACTTAATTCCTACCTTCTAAATGGAAGTTGTAGTTAACTATTACACCAGAATATTATTCCATGGATCTATACATGGAAACTTCAGAAAATTGTATTATAGTGCGTTTATACTGGCAGCTGAGTTTGTTACAGTAACAGTACAGTAAAACATGCTTAATTTTACTATTGTAAACAGGAGCTGAAGTATACCATACCAGGTTTACTTGACCCGGCAAATCCATTTGTCAGTGTGGTACTCTGTAATGCAAAAGTATAGAATAGTTTACTACAAATACAGTGTGACAAAATAGCTGCTGCCTAGACAGACACAGATGCTTTTAAACTTATCGAACCGTGGGGAGACCAGTCAGTCCAAGAGAAGTTGGAAGGATGTAAGTGAAGTATATGCCAAAATTAATGAGGAAATGCATGAGGCAGGTTACAAGAGGACGCTTGCACAATGCCGAGATAAAAATGATTATAGAAAAGGTAAAGGATGCCAATAAACAGACAGGAAACAAACAAAAGCAGAGCAAATTCTTTGACAAGATGAATAAAGTTTTGCACAGCAAGCACAGCATAACCCCTCCTGTAGTGCTAGACACATCAGTGAGCATTTCAACTGTAGAATCGTCCACTGATGATTGGGAAGAAGTGCCAGAGGTAAACAAGGAAGGAGATTTCACTGATGAGGCTGTAACTGAAAAGAACCAATCAAGGTAGATGGGGAGATCAAAGCTGCTTCTATTGCTAAGGAGAAAAATGATGTGAAACCACAGATTGCTGATGTTTAGAGGAAGAAACCAGCAAAAATTGACAAAGTGTAGAAGGTTATAGAGAAGATGAATAGCAAGATTAGTATCCAACAGGCAGAGAGTGACTGCATTTTGCTGAGCTGGAAGAGAAAAGAATGAAACTTGAATATGAAATGTTAAAAATGCAGCAAGGTAGACAACGAGAAGAGAGTGAAAGGGCCAAGAGGCAAGGGTGTGAAGGTGTGAGCATTTCAACTACTAAAAATGGTTAGTATGTTGTACCATTGGCATCAACAGCCTAACACAGCAATGTTTAGTGGTGAACAATATCATTATGGATCTAGTGGCTATAGTACTGATAGTGACAGTGAGTACTATAGCGATGGCGAATACCACATTGATGGCTAATATTGCAAGCCACTGCAAAACTGGACTTCAATCAAGTGAGCTAATGTACACATATTATATACATGATTACCTATAACATGATTACTGAAAGTGTACTACACTAGCTATGTACAGCTTGGTGTACGAGTTTGTAACTAATTATTTCAATTTATCTATGTGCTGTAGTAATTTACTAATGTATCAAGAATGATAGTTCTATCAGTCTCATAGGTAGTGTCTTCTCGAGTAACAACTGTTGGTGGATGGTCTTCTACAACTGTGCTTAACCAAGATTCCGGAATTGAATTATTAAACACTTCACAAATGTTGTGCAAAATACAAGCACTAACAACATATCGAACACTGCCATTTCTCTCTGTCAATCTTTGGCGTCTGGCCTTCAGTTATCCGAATGCATTTTCTGTGGATGTGATAGGGTGTACTAAAATGTTTTTTGTTGAGATTATAAAGAACTGTTATGTGCAAATGGTTTCGTGAGAAATTTGTTTAAAGGGTATGTGGATTCACCATTATATTGGAATACCTAAAATTTGTACTGAATTTTATCAACAACTAGTGCAAATGCCACAATTTCTGTATACCCCAGTATCATGAACAATTCCAGGACAGCCAACACATACATCCTTAAAATATATTTGCAGTCAACAATAGCTTGCAAAATCAGAGTACAATATAACGGTCGGCCCTCGGCCATTTTCCGACCAAGTGATGCTGTTGACCGATCAATGTAGCCGTTGGTCGGCCATTTGTGCTGATCAAATTTTTTACAACTGTAATTCTTTATTATTAGTCTTTATAACATGTAATATTATAGTTATTATTATTATTGTCATATTGTTAACTTTCCTTACCGAAGCTATTTAATCGCTACGTTCTCGATCCCTTCGAAGCATCGACTCGATGCGCATGCGTAAGCTAGAGCACTGCACCTCGTATTTACCCAAATTATCGATTGTGGGTTACTGTCGATGTTGTTAAGAAGCGATCACTACACTGACTACACGAGTGGCGCCTTCCAAGAGAAGAAAAGAAAGTAATGTTTGCGAAGTGGAGGTACGATATTAAGTATAAGATGGCCATTTCGTGGTTATAATCTGTAGAGGTGCAGTGGCTGGAGAAAGTGGAATGAAAGTCACGTGATAAAAGTGTTCTGCATACGGAAAGTTCGAGAGTAAGTTTTGATCTATTGCTATTCACAAGAGAAACCTTAGCAATAGCTAGTTGATAATTCAATCTGTGCTGACTCAACACCACTTGTAGCAAAGCATTTAGCCTAGCTAAGTCTACAAACTGGCTGTACAATACATTGATTCATAGTTTTTTTTGTAAAATATGTATGCAGCAACACAAATTTTGTACATGTATTACTAATCCACCCCAAAAACACCTTCGCTGTAAAAAAGGCGCGCCCAAGAAACTACAAGTACCTGGAACCCAATGTAAAATGTAAAAAACAAAAAGAAAAAACAGCTCAGCTGAAGTAAAAAGTAACTGGTAACTTAAAGAGCTGATATCTGAAGCGGCCAAGAATGAATGGTCATATACAACTAATTCAAAAATTTAACACTGAACCTTTATAATTCAGCTGTG
This sequence comes from Dysidea avara, assembly GCF_963678975.1. NCBI lineage: Eukaryota > Metazoa > Porifera > Demospongiae > Dictyoceratida > Dysideidae > Dysidea > Dysidea avara. The sequence continues at coordinate 28,417,679 of NC_089272.1, forward strand.
TTCTATATTCACTCTTGCTGCAAAGTAAAGTAATTTCTTTTAACTCTAATTGGCTGGTAATTTGGCTGCCTTTTTTAATAGAGCAAAAAAGGTGGCCAAATTACCAGCCAATTAGAGTTAAAAGAAATTACTTTACGATGCAGCAAGAGTGAATATAGAACACAGCTGAATTATAAAGGTTCAGTGTTAAATTTTGAATTAGTTGTATATGACCATTCATTCTTGGCCGCTTCAGATATCAGCCATTTCAGTTGCCAGTTACTTTCATGTACACACCTGTTTTATAGCCAGGGTGTTCTTGCATGGATTAAACTTTAGTAATTGTATTCTTGGCCGCTTCAGATATCAGCTCTTTAAGTTACCAGTTACTTTTTACTTCAGCTGAGCTGTTTTTTCTTTTTGTTTTTTTACATTGGGTTCCAGGTACTTGTAGTTTCTTGGGCGCGCCTTTTTTACAGCGAAGGTGTTTTTGGGGTGGATATCACTCATTTTTGTCAGTGATAGACTCTACATTTGGTTTAAAAGGTAATTTTTTTTTGGAAATAAGCAATTAACATTAATGCAGAATATTATCTTGGAGAGTCAGTAAAATCCATACATAATAATGATTGTTTCATAACACTGTAAATTCGGAAGTATGAATTTACGGTGTAGTATGACTGTTCTATTAGAGTAAATCTATCTTTACTGCCTGCATCTGACGAATATATCTCATATCTGTGCATGTTAAATGCTTCAGACACCTAATTAAACTTGCAAGTGACTAATTAGTTCACAGTTGCTACACAGCTATAAAATTAATACATTTGTAATTGTTATCACCATAATCATTTATCATGTTATAACCATTTTTTTATATTTTGGTCACAACTTCAGGATTAGAGCAGCAGAGAAAGGAATAGAGGACTCAACCATCAAGACTTGTATATGGGAGACGGAACAGTATTGCGATGGACAATGCTGGTACTAACCCCTCAAGGGTGTTGCAGTACAGTATAGATGCAAGACCAAAGCCTCGATCATCACCTTTTGACTGTGGTCACAACTTCAGGATTGGAGCAGCAGAGAAAGGAATGGAGGACTCAATCATCAAGACTCGGGGAGATGGAATAGTATTGCCAAGGATAATGCCAGCACTAACCCCTCAAGGATGTCACAGTGCAGTATCAATACAACCACTGCAACCAGTGCATAAGACCAGAGCCTCGATCATCACCTTTTGACTGAAATTTTTATACTTGATGAAGCAATTAAAACAAAAAAGTTGTAGTACTTATACTTTCCTGAGGGAACATGCCCCCAGAGTCCCAGACTCCCTTGCCTGTTCAGCAGAATAATAGGATTGAGCCTTACTACCACTTTCACCTTTATTCTTGGCCCGGATGTACATATCGGCAACATAATACAGTAGCTGTAGATAATGCTAGTTAATGCCCCTAGGCAGAGCTATAGGGGTGGGAATTTTTCCCTACTATCACACTATCACAGTAGTTCTTCTCGCAGTTCTTTGCCTGGCCATCATCAACTGCTGTCAAAACATTAGTGTCGTCCCCCAGACCCTTCCTCAAGCATGTTTATCACACAAAAATAACTTAGTTTAGCAGTGCACAAACAATTATTGACAGCTTATACTATATTAAAGTACACTTACAGCATTGTTGAACCATGTATACCACCAGAATCCACCGGATTGACAACTAACATGTGATCTATTCAGGGGAAATCTTGTGGAAAGTCCCTAATTACCTTAAGCAGACACTCGTGATACGTGGTTTTAAATTGAATGGTTTAAGAATGTAACTAGATGGTGAGGCGTACTTTAATCGGCTCGACTTTAATGAGAAACTCGAGCCCCTCGTGAGAAACTACATCGCTTGAGCAATGCTTGAAGAAGTAAGAGTCAAGAATACTGAGGTACTCTATGATATATGCCGGTCGTGAATGCTAACGAAACGAGGAGTGAAGTTTGTGCAACGTGTTACATCGCCACACACTGATTCACTATGTTTGTGCGATAGGGTTTTGGACCTGTCCACTAGATGTTGAAAGGAAATTCATTCCACCACATGTTGAAAGGAAATTCATTCCAATTTGTGAACTTATTGATATACTCATTGTTGGGGTCCACGGGGACATCGATGATCATTTACCAGTCAGCTGTAAGTAATGTCACAACAGAAGGAAAGGAACCATTTCCATACGCCTATGGCATACTGATTTTCCAGGTCAGTTTATGTACACCCAACCACAGAAATGTAGAACTTTGGTTGCAGGTGGTAAATAAACACCTTTTTACTCAGTTACAAGAGATTCACCCAGCTGGGATAAAATGTTGAAGTGAATGTCATTAGTACCAACTTGTTCATCAGGTATTGGACAATTCCAAGTGTCCAGATTATGCGGTTGCTCTCATGTTCAAGTTTACACGTTTAGGCAAGTTCCACAACATCCTATAATCTATTACTATATCAGTGTGGAATAATGCTTATATAATATTTTTCATATTCCAGGCTTTAGGTGTATTGTATTTAACACCTGCTTATTGGTTTTTGCAGGCCATCTGGTCATACTGGTTTATCCACTAGCAGTTGAATGTGATCATGGTACATATGTAATTGAGACCATGCAAGAATAAAGATACAGGTGTCATGAATTTCAGGTCAGTTAACGTTCAGAGGAATTGTATTATTGAAATTGTTCTTTTTGTAGTTATCAATTATCAGTGACCAGTTTGTGATAGAGTACTTTTGTTTGACTAATGACCTAATGTTCTGGTATACATGCTTACCCAACAGTTATGTTACTCACTTACCTGCATATGGGATATATATATTTTAGTTCATTTTGATTATCCATCCTTTATTGGTACAGCCTGGCATATTGATTTTTTGCACAATCTCTTTTTAATTCAGTGCCTGCTGGATTGTTTCGTCAGATATCGAAACAGGTGTCTTTGGTGTTGCGACCGATGTTCCAGGACAGTTTGCATGTGTGTTTAATTTAAGGTTGACTTCAGTGCCTGCTTATTCTTTTACAGGTCTCGGTATCAAGTGTCATGAATTTCAGGTCAGTTGACGTACAGAAGAATTGTATTATTGCAATTGTTGTTTTTGTAGTCATCAATTATCACCGTATACTGGTGATGTGAATTTGCAGGTCAGTCTACTCAGATGTATCGGGTATAGTGTTGATGGATTCAAACAAATATCCAGTGTAGACTGTAGTGGCATCAAGGGTGTTAATTTCCAGGTTAGTTTACATGTTGTGATGTTAGTGATTTTTTCCTAGTACCCAGATGTTAAGTGTATTGTATTTAATGCCCACCTGTTATGTTTTTAAATTATGGTATATCAGTGTAGACAGTGCAACAGTAAGCCTTCTGTGTTGTAGTAACTATTTGTTTCATAATTATGCTGTTGTCCCGGAATGGCACAATTTTTGGGCAACCAGTGTGAAGTCCAGTGGTACAAACATTGTATTATGACCAAGTTGTGATAGCGTACTTTTGTTTGACTAATGTCCTAATGTTCAGGTTTGACATGCTTACCCAACAGTTATGTTATTCATTCATTTAGCCTGGGATATAATTTTTGTTCATTTTGATTATCCATGCTATTATTGATACAGCCCGGCATATTGATTTTTTGTACATTCTCTTTTAATTCAGTGCCTGCTGGATTGTGTCGTCAGATATCAAAACAAGTGTTTTTGGTGTTGCGACCGATGTTCCAGGTCAGTTGCATGAGTGTTTAATTTAAGGTTAACTTCAGTACCTGCTTATTCTTTTAAAAGTCTCAGTATCGTCATGCTGACATACCATAAATCATCACTATTGTTGGAACTATTTTTAGTCAAGTCTTGATGTGATGTTGATTAATGTTGTTACACATTGTTGTATGTTTACCATATGGCAAGAAATTTTCATGGCCATCATGAAATTTGAATATTGTGTAAGTTGTGTGGAACAACTCCAACTCATACATGGTCACTGGCAAACCACGAACCATATTCGAGCCACAACACCACCAACCACATCCGAGCAATCTATTACAAAATTTTGTTGCACCATTTGTGTGTGCATAATACTTAATGAAAGCCACAACACAAGCTACATGGTACACACTACATAGAGGTGGTAACCCCTAAAGACTTGTTACCTTTTGTATTCACCTTACCAGCCTTTGTGGTTAATCTATCAAAAATTACATGTAAATAGAGAATTGAAGAGTATACTTAAAGTACCTTCGCTAGTGATTTTGTTCTTCGCACCATAAGACAACTGGCAATTTATAAACGCTCGCATGGGGTGTGGCACTAAATCGAATTTAAAAGATTTCTGCTTAAAACGCCATCCCTAGGGAACTTACGGTTCAGCACGCTGTCACAACTTGTTTACCGGGCATTAGAGTTTGTGTCCACGTCGTGCCTTTATACAAACACGACTATGTTGACTGGTATAACGTGACAGTAGTTGTAACATAAGGTAGAGAAATAAAGTGAAATACGCCTATTTTTTTATTTTGCGATGATTACTTTTTTTTATTTTAGCGAGGTCACAAGAAAACTATGATGATGATGACGACTCCTAAAGATTTTTTTATCACGTAACGCAATACAAATCTATTGAGAGATGTTGCATAATCTAGGACTAATATTGCAAAACCGGCCCTACACGTAAATAACTCACAGTAGTGGCCGCGCGTCTTTTAATTGGGCGTGCGCTTTGTAGTTTCTTGGCTGCGCGACTCACTACCGTGAGTCTTGATAAACAATTAATTCTCTGTAAAATGCATGTACATAAAGTTCAGTGATAAGTAGTTGAAAGTGGTCTCAGATTCAATCTCAGAGTGATCCTTTTTCAAACATTTCCTGGGGGCATGCCCCCAGACCCCCTAGAAGGCTTGTGCTTCGCACTGCGGGGTATGCTTTGCACACTAGGATAGTACACCTCTATCTTATGGCAATGCAATTTCAGAAATGGCCAATCAAATTTTACTTTTGATTGGCCATTCTATTCGAGCAATAATTTTCCCTTATATTGTACACTGAAAATAATACAATACCACATCTTTCTATTGTAATAGTCAGTATGGTGATACAGGTGGCATAACAGGAATGTGACACCCATAAATTGATCCCACACACAGAATTACAGTGTGCGAAATAACGGTCGGTCACCAGACAGTTTCTGGAGATTTGTGGTATGTGTCCGGATAAACTCTCATTTGTTCAGAAATTAAGCAAAAAAAGAGTTTTAACAAGAAGAACTATGGGTAAATGGAATGTTGAGAATGACAAAGACTTGGACACGACTGTTTGGCTGAAGTACGATGTTGTCGAAGGTGACTGCGAGCACATGTCAGCTCTGAGGTGTGCTGTCTGTATTCAGTTTAACAAACGGTTAGTTTTGCTTCAAAATTACAACCCAGCATTTATTAATGGCTCTAAGAACACTAGAACATCAGCCTTCAAGGACCACGCAGACACGGAGATGGACAAGTGCGCGATGTCTTTGTACTGGAAGCAGCACTCAACAAATATTTGTGATTACGTGCCTATCGCTAAAGCATTGTTGCAACCATCGATGAACGAAGCCACCAAGCGTAAGTTAAAGCAAAAATTCAAACTAGCTTATATGGTAGCGAAAGAAAATCTATCTTTTAAAAAGATGAAGCCTCTATGTGATATTGAGGAGAAACACAGAGTAGAGATTGGAGCTAGCTACCGGAATGATCATGGCTGTGCCTCGTTTGTGGAAGCCATCGCTGTAGATCTACAAGGTAAACTGAAAGAGAAGATGAGTAATGCTAAGTTTTTCTCGTTGCTGTTGGATAGTAGCACTGACTGCAGCAATACGGAAGAAGAGTTATTTTTAGCTCTTTTCTTTGATCCAGACAGCAGTGCTGAGGAAGGCACAGTGCATGTTAGAGATAATTTTTTTGCAGTACGTCACCTTGTACGTGGGACTGGAGAGGATTTGTATGGCTGTGTGAAGAAATCTCTGACGTACATGGAAGTAGAATGGAGGAGTAAGATGGTAGGGCTAGGATGTGATGGCACCAATGCTAACATAGGATTCGAAGTGATAGTGGTCTCAAGAGTTACCTCCTGAAAGACATCTCATGGCTAGTTGTTTCCTGGTGCTTTGTCCACAGGCTGGAATTATTAATTAAAGATGCTTTGAAAGATACTTACTTCAAAGAAATTGATCAGCTGTTGTTGCAGATTCACTATGTCTGTGAGAAGTCACCTAAAAAGTGTCATGAATTGAAGGAGATTGTTGACAACCTGAAGGAGATGGTTGACAACCTAAAGGGGTGCTTGACAGAAACAGAGATGCCTATGAAAGGAGGCACTAGGCCACTCAGAGCATGTGGAACAAGGTTTGTTTCTCATAAAGTGGCTGCATTGGCACGGTTAATTGACAGATATGGAGCTTACCTGAACCACATAACGATGTTGTCGCAAGACAGAAAAGTCAAGTCAGCTGATCGAGAGAAATTAAAGGGCTATGTTTTACAATGGAGAAAGTCAAAGGTTTTGTTAGCCTGCATGTGCATTGTTTCACAATGTTTTAAAGCCTATCAGAATACTCAGCAAAATATTACAAGAGGAGGAGCTGTGCATTGTAAGGGCTATTGAAGCGTTCTTAAGAACAAAGAAGAGTCTAGAGGTAGGGCTGCACCGATTCTAGTATCTGTATCGGTATCTGTCCGATACTGGCATTTTAACATAATATCGGAATCGATTGTGTAAAACCGATTCCATTTATTGTTGTATCACGTGAGTTAGTGAAAATGACTTCTAGCCCTCGTAGCTTAGTTTGAAAGTATTTTTCACCATTAGTGTAGCGGATGACAGTAGAGTGATTTGTAATCACTGTAAAGATTCTGTGTCGCATGGGGGGGAAGAACCCAAGGACTTATGGGACCAGTAATTTGTTGAAACATTTCCGCTTAAATCATAAATCTGAGTACAGCGCCTTACAAGCAGAGAAGCCGCCCAAGTCAAGGAAGTGGGAAAAACCAGTGGTTTGCGTGGACCACAGGTAACACTCAATGATTATGTTCAGCAAGTAACACCTCTTGGGTTTAATCACCCAATTGTGCAGAAAATTACAAGATCTATTGCTGAAATGATTACTCTCAATAACCAGCCTTTTTCTATTGTGGATGACATTGGGTTTATATGTGTTATGAAAGTACTAGAACCAAGGTACACAATCCCAAGTAGAAGGTATTTTGCTGAAGTAGCCATATATTTAGGGAAGTACAGGAGGCAATGGGTAATTTCTTTGCACAACTTGATTATTTGAGCTGTACTACTGACATATGGTCTTCTATGGCTCAAGACTCTATGTTAAGCTTGACAGCACACTGTATTCATTCGGATTTCAACAGAATATCAATGGTCTTACAATCAGCTACCTTTAATACATACTTACCACACTGGAGAGAATATTGCTACTTTAATAACGACATGCCTAAACACTTGGAATGTTGAAGAAAAATTGGTTTGCATTGTCAGAGACAATGGCGCAAACCTTGTTGCAGGCTTAAGAAATGCTAATTTATCAAACATTCCATGTTTGCCACACACATTAGAGTTGGTGATTGACGATGGAGTGCTTGCCCAACCTTGTGTTGTAAATCTTCTTGCACCCAGTAGAAGATTAGTTGGGAACTTCAAACGTTCAAATGTTAATCTCCATGGTCTGGGTCGCATTCAAGATCAGCTCAATCTGAAGAAGCATCGCTTGATACAGGATGAGCCTACAAGATGGAACACTAGCTACTATATGCTGGAGCGCCTGATTGAGCAGAGGCAAATTATTTGTACTGCTGAAACTGAATGCCAAGTCAATTCTGAGTTGACTAATCAACAATGGCAACTAGCAGAAAAAGTAGTAAAAGTATTAAAGCCCTTTGAAGAAGCCACAGTGGCGGTTAGCAGAGAAGGAGCATCAGCTGCTCTAACAATCCCAATAGTAAATTCACTGACACACTTCTTGAGGAACACAGCTGAAGATGATGATAATGAAGTGTTCAAACAATGAATAGGAAAATGTTCTCATCCTTAAACACTCGTTTTGCTGGAATGGAAACAAACAAGCTATATGTCCTGCCCACAACGTTGAACCCTCGGTTCAAAGTCAAAGTTTTTTCATCATCTGTAGCAGTGATACAAGCAAGGCAGTGCCTTACAGAGGAATTTATTTTGTTTCAATCAGCAAGTGCTGAAGCTAGTTCTGAGTTGGCTGATCCTCCTTTTTCAAAAACAGATGTCGTTCAGATCATGTTTCTGATGAACAGTCAACTTTGTGGTCATCCTTTGACTCAATGATAGCTACGGGTGAAGAGACAGATGCTGAGTTAATGCAATCACTCTCATCTGCAGAGGTGAAGATTGAAAGTTATCTACAGGAACTTAACCAACCCAGGAATTGTAGTCCCCTTGCTTATTGGCAGGAGAAACAGGCTCTCTACCCTATTTTAGCAAAAATGGCTGTTAAATATTTATCCATACCTGCTGCATCAGTTGCCTCAGAGAGGTTGCTTAGTACTGCTAGACATATAACTGGCCAACGTAACTGCCTTGATCCTGAAAGAGCAGAAATGTTATTGTTTTTGAACAAGAATCTACATTTGTTTTTATAAGGCATCTAACAACTATACTTGTTTTCAAAGGTTTTTTTGTACGTTGTAACTTTGCCAGTGATTTCTTTCCACTTTATAGAGCTAAAGTATGTATACTTTTGTATCTATATGTTATTAAAAAGTATATTTGCTAAACTTGGTATCGGTACTTGTACTTGCAGATACTTTTCCCTTAAATATTTGGTACTTGAAATATCGGTAAATATTGGAATCGGTGTAGCCCTATCTAGAGGAACTTAAAGTGAAGAATTTCGAAGACTTTCCAACTGTCAAGAAAGTTCTAGGATGAATTCAACAAAAGAAGCCTCTAGTGGTAGCAGTACAACTGTCACATACCAGGGTACTGATTTGCACTTACACCCACAAGCACTTTCATCTTTAAGTAAAGATTACAAAGTCTGGCTCAATGATATAGGTAAGTGTCTGGTTAGTAGGATGAAAGCTCAAGATGAAGAATTGGTCCTTTACACGCATGCCATGATGGTTCTTGCTACACAAGGCTGGGAACGAACGACTTCTTCTTTTGGGCATAATTCATTAGAGGCAATATGCCATCGCTTTAGTGTACCTTTAGAGAAGGCAGACATCAATGTTTCCACTGTTCAAGATGAATGGGATGACATAGTCCTTTACAGCAAGCAATACCTAAACCTTGTACAAAAAGTCTACAAGGTTACCTGGGGGAAGTTGTTTAATTCTGTTGATGCGAAACGCTGGTGTAATGTATTAGGTGTTGTTGGATTATTGTTTTGCCTTCCTCTCTCAAATGGTCACCTAGAAAGCATCTTCTCACAGTTGAAGATAATCAAACATGACCGCCGTACTCATCTACCTGAAGACTGACTTGACCAGCTTGTACGAATCAAAGTTGATGGTCCACCTGTTGAGAAGTGGGATGCCTCTGATTTCCTAAACATCTGGTATAAGGAGAAATCTAGAAGAGTGACTGCTACACCAAGAGCTTCCACTAGCAATGCATCAGCACATCAGTCAGCTTCAGGTGATGATGATGGTGAAAGTGAACCATTTTCAATGAATGAGTGGAAGCAGTGGATGCAAATAAGCATTGGTGACAATGATGATTTTGATGCTAGTCTGAGTGATGAACTACTAGAAATAGGTACTGATGAAGTTATACTAATGTAGTTACTGTATACTTAACTTGCAAACTGATCACTTACTTACCAGTTTCTTGACTTTTGTTCACTTCTTGTACTTATAAATATAAGCGCTCATGTGCAATTATCAATTAATAAATGATATAAAAAATGTAACAGTATTATTATTATCATCGATTAGTTTGTAAAATATGTCATATACACTATAACACACAAAACCTAAATTAGTGGTGTCTATGTAGTGCTTGAATAGCTACATGTTGATGATCAATGAATGATCATTCACACTTCTGAAACACTGTCCGTCCAAAAGCATGAATGTCCATGCAAATTACCTTTTGTCCTGATAGTATGTCAGGTGATATTCCAAAAGTTATTTCGCACACTGATTATGTTCCTTTCCTGGTAGGTACGCAGATCACCCCTACTCACCTATTTCAATAGGTCTCCCTTAAGCTGGAACCTCCTGTACACCTACTAACCCCCTACCAGATCATTTGACTGGGTACTTGCATCCTGTGTCCAGGCACATGGCAGAGGAGGGTTAAAAAACAAGTTGATGTTGTGCTACTCCTAAAAACCAGGCGACATGTAGCTAGCTAACTCATCTGGAAGTAACCATAGATAGTATATGCTACTATGAATTAACCAACTATGTATTACTAGTTTATTGTTTTAACCAATAGGGTAGTTTTGGGTGTGCAATAATATTGCTAGCTAATTCTCGTATTTTGTAACTCATGAAATTTTTGTAATTCGTTCAATTACGGTGCTATGCACTGCTAAGGAAGCACTTGTAAAACAAACCACTTTTACCAACATATTATGCACAGAAGTATCTCTAAACTGTTTTATAGTTTGACTATCGTGTTTTTTCCCACAAATTCTCTCGACAAAGCCTCAAAGCTGCTCTTTATTTTCATTCGTGTACGTAAGGGATATGCCCCCTTTCAACTTGAAGCGATGGTCTAGTCCTGGTAGTATACGAGGCCTGCACTATTGTTTTTCAGTTGTTAGATGCCTGAAAACCTCGAAGGGAAGGTAATTTACAAAGTCTGAGGAAAGTTGCCACACCCGTATTTCAGTCTGCCAAAAAGAAACCACTTCAGAACAAAGTTCACCTGTGCAGAAGTTTAATACGGACTTCATTTCGCTTTTACTTCTTACGTAAAAGCTGCTTTTAACATTATTTAACGATTTTGCTCACGTGGGTGTGTATGGACAAACATAGATAGGTAGATAGGTACACACACACTTTTACAAAAACAATTTCAGAAAACCAGGTGCGCGCCCACAGCTGGCCAAAGGCCGGCTGTGGGCGTGCGCCTGGTTTAAAAAGTAAGGAATAATAGTAATTGTTGATTATTGTAATTTTAGCTACAGTGTAGAGATGTGGTTTTTAGAAGTAGCACAGTATCAAATTGTTCTTTACACGTGTTGGTTCACCAGTAAGGAATTACAATATTATAAAAAGTAAACAAACAAGTATTAGGTAAATCACATATAGAAACTTGTGTAGAGATCACAGAAATATAAAAAAATCTATAAAACAAGGGTGGTCACCTACACCTCCTCCTTATTCTAAACAATCAATGCTTCGTGATTGCACATAATTGTGCTGCTCTATGTTTGGTTTTTACATGAAAATGTAATATATTTACTTGTAGTTCCTTTGCGTAATTACAATAGAGTCATGCCTTTGTATATATATCATAGAAAGATATTCCTGTATGCACATTCATAGCTACGTATGTCCATATAGCTACGTATGTACCATATGTAGTTACATTGAAAACTAAGCCTGTTTACAGCTATGTATGCACATCTCTTTTTCTGTGTGTCAGTTGTATATTGGTTATTGTATGTACATATCTACTGTAGCTAGCTAACATAGCTATGTACATGTACCTGATTTTTGCATTTGTCTTTTCAACAGGTGATCACACTGCAGCCACTGACCCAGTATGTAGCAATTTGCTTATGTTAATGCTGGGGTTTTATGATATCTATTGTTATTACGAGTGATAACTATTGTAATAATCCTACAAATCCTGGGAATCCCCTCAGGTTATACAATCATTTATTGAAACCAGCAAGCTGCATGCTACAAACTGGAAGAGGTAGCTACCAGGCTACATACATACATAGTTACACACGTAGCTAGCTGTAGTCTACCAGTTACATAAATA